>NW_008630026.1:17320-28356 GCF_000691845.1 Merops nubicus | reverse complement strand
ATTCCTGCAAGCAGGATTTTGCTCATTTGACTTGGAAAATTGTCTTTCTCTCTGATTTACACCCATCTGGAAAAAAAAAAAGCCAACCAACCAACCAAAAAACCCCAAACGTTTGAGTTTCTTCAGTTGTAGGATGGTAGATAGGCAGGTTGGAAGATCTCTAGTCCAGCCTCCTGCCTGAAGGAGGACAACCACGAGCAGTGGCTGAGGTCAGCTGTGGTTTTAGCTGGATGAGGCTTGGAAAAGCCCAGGGATGGAAATTCCCCCAATGAAAATGCTTTTCCTAATGCTCAGCCTGTGGCTTGTGCTGCATCCCCTTGTGCCTTCTCCCTGCTGAGAAGAGCCTGGCTCTGTTCTCCACATACCTCTGGCTAGCTGATGTCCTGGTGAGGATGCCAAACAGCACCCATTTCCCTGCGCCCAGAGCTGGCCATGGCTTTGAGTTTACCTGGGAGCTGGTACCCACCTCTACAGACAGATGGGTGGCCACCATCAGACAGACAGATGCTGCACTGGGATGTACGACCACAAACCATTGTGTCCCCATGGTTTAAGGAGTTCCAGCTCACCAGCCACTCTGTAGGAGCCCAAGTGCACCAGGAGCACGTGAAGGCTGTGCCATGCTTGATGATGAACTGGTGCCAGGTGCCACCCATGGGAACCTAACAGACCATGCTCCTCAATCATTAGCACGGCCCCTGGCATGGTCCAGGCACAGACCTTCTCAGCCTGACCCAACCATCTGCTGGCTCAAGTCCTGAGAGGCACTTTGGACATGACCACTGTAGATGGGTGGTCCAAGATCATCTGAAGATGGCCAGACCCTGCTAGCTGGGCTTAGGGTCAGGGTTCACCAGTTAGGCAGTAACTGGCCCTGGTTCACCAGTTACCCTGTAGCCATAAGGTCACTTCCCATGGGTCAGCCATGGAGCAGCAGCTTGGCATGTCTCCACAGCACACCTGCTCGTGGTCCTCTGGGGGCACATCAGACATGGCCACACATGTCAGAGATGATCCATTGCCTGTGGCCAACTCAAAAACAGCTGCCCTGGTTGGCTGGCATTGAAAACCCCAAACTTTTCTGATCCTGTGGACTGTATGACCTGGGGGTTGCACTAGAAGACCTTGAGATGTCCTATCCAACCCAAACCACTCTGTGATTCTGTGACCCTTCCCTTGCAGTTGTCAGAGAAGAGCCTCTGCTCAGGCACATCCATTTGGAGATGGGACATGTCTGAAGGAGGGTAATGCTGTAGCTGTTTCTCCTTTGTCAAAAGAGAGAAAGACCATTTCCAGGTGCCTTTTGCCAAGCAGACCCCAGGCTGTGGATGGCCCCATCCTGGCCAACCCCTGGGCTCTCTAAGATTTGTTAAAAAATATTTGGACAGTTGATAAGCAGAGGAATCTCCTGTTTATCAGAAGAGCCCCAGATATTTACAAGTGCAGCAATTGTAAGTAGGAGTAAGAGAGTGGAGGTCCCCTCAGTGGGTGGGATCGGGAGTGCATCCCAGCAAGAGGAAGCAGATCTTGGAGTCCACTCACACACAGCTCAACAGTCAGCAGAAGTTATCCTGCTGTAGGATGCCAGGTTGCCATCAAAAGGGTGGCCAGCAAGTGGTCTGACCAAAAGCACCTTACATCCTTGGGAAACTCGTGTAGAGCAGGTTGCACTTTTTGGATGTGGGACATGGCACATCAGCGTGTGGGTTGGCAGTCTCTGGTACTTCCTTTGGGCTTGACAGTTTGGGGTTTGGTGCTCTGGAAAGGTGTCAATGTTTTTCCAGGAGGAAAAAGTTGGAGGACAGGCTGGCCTGTTCTCCAGGACCATCTCCTGCCCCTTCCCAAAACAGTTTCTTTGAATTTGCTTTAGAGGAACCCAGCCTGTTATCACCCAGCCTTCTTCATCCACTGCCTGTATCCACATCTATGACCGTGGCCTTTGAAAGCTGCCCTGTTGCCCCCATCCAGTAGAGGCAGAGGGAAGAGCCTTTGCTCCTCCTCACAGGGGAAGAACAGTGTCCTGAGGAGACAAAAAGGCCTCACTCAAGGGAAGCTGATCATGGAGCCAAGGCTGAACTCAAATCCAGGCCCAGGATTTCACCCACCTTCTCATCGCGTCTCTCTTGCACACGATCTCAGCTGGTCCCTTGGCTGCTTCTACCTCCACTGTCCTTCAAAGCAGGGAAAACATAGCCACGAAGGAAAGGAGTATTCTTGGCTGTTGGCAATGGTGTGTGCCACAGACCTTGGCTTGCTGCAGGCAGAGGAGGGAGCTTTGCAGGGGAGGGACACGATGTTCCCTTCGCCTTGACGTGAAACATTTGGCCTGGGAAGGGTTGCACGGAACGGTCCCACCACAGCAGTTCACAAAACAAGGAAAAAAAACTACCATTCTTTGCCTTTTTGAAAGCAGCACATGGGGGAATATTTCCTAAAGCAATAAGCAGGGTCTTTAGGTTTCCAGGGACAAAGCTCTTTGGTGTAGGGACCCAACTGAGCAGCCAACCGTAGACCGTGTCAGATAAACCCCAAAACACGCTGGGACAGCATCGAGCTGTTCCTGTGAAGCTGCACAGTGATGCATTTTGCTTGAAACTGTGTTCCTGGCTAAGCACAGGGATTTTACCTGCTTCTCTATTTCCTGTAGATCAGCAATCATACAGCTGATGTCTTCTGCTAGTCCAGAGGAGGGAGCCATGGTCCCACCAGCAGCCAACCCAGTGGTGGACACTACTCAAACAGGCACTGTCCTGCTCTCCCCATGTCTAGTCCCATTCATCTCTAAAACAGTGGGGCCCTGGATGAATTTCTTCCAAATTCCATCAGAGGTGAAACAGGCAGAGAAGAGGGAGGGGGGAAAAAAGCCAGTGGGCAGAACCTGTTTGTACAGAAACATCCTCAGCTCCATTAGCTGAAGATAATGCACGTGGGCTTTCTGAGCCCAGTCTGGATGTCAAGCTGGTGATGTCTTTATCCAAGAAGGAAAGGCTCACTGACAGCTTTCCTCTGGCTACAGATCTCTCCCATCCATAAATCTAGGCTCTTTTATTTACAGTCACTCCCTGCCCCTTCTACTTTTGTCTCTCCTTGGTTTTTGCTGCTCTTTTCCTTTTCAGTTCAGTCCTGCTCTGTCACAGGACTAGACCAACCAGCATTTTCAACTGCTGTGATCTGACCAGAAACCTTTTGGTGACTTTTTTTCTCCTTGAAGCTCCTGGAGTTTTGGAATTCATGGGCTCATCTCAACCTATTCAAATGAATCATAGAACCCTAAAATATTTTGGGTTGGAAGGGATGTTAAAGATCCTCTAGTTCCAACCCTGCCATGGGCAGGGACATCTCCCACTGGACCAGGTTGCTCAAAGCACCATCCAAGCTGGGCTTGAACACCTCCAGGGATGGAACATCCACAACTTCCTTGGGCAACCTGTTCCAGAGTCTCACCACCTTCATACTGAAGAACTTCCTTACATCTAAATCTCTTAAGAAAATACAAATAGAAATAGAAGATGATGGAAATAAATAGAAATAGAAGATGCAACTTTCAGCTCCACTCGCGGCAGCGAAACACTTATTGAAAGGATCTCTAAAGCCTTGAGCTGTAGGAATGATTTCCACACTGTCACTCTTTAACAGAAACCATCTTGGGATTTGGGAAAAACCACCCTGAGCAGCTGGGAATGGCAATGCCTGCTCGCCACGCTGTCGTGGCTGTTCCTTGAAGCAGAAGGTGAGGGTGTCTTGGGTGGGATCCCAGGGTGTCCATGTGGCTGAGACGTCAACGTCCTTTGCCTCAGCTCTGAGTGCCCCTGGGAGTCCATTCGTGTATACACAGGATCGTGGCTTTCACCTCTTATCATAACAAATTGTTTTAGGAAACTGCCTCTCTGAGGCAAAAACTGTTCTCAGGGTATGTTTAGAGCCTGTAAGTGCCTGGCCGTGTTTGAAGGACAGCTTCTCCTTTGCTGAGTTGCATCATTGGGTTGAGAAGACACTTCTTGAAGGGGAAATGTTGATATCAAATATCCCTCCAGCTGTAAACAAAACTCCAGTGCTGTATTAATGGAAGTCTCTTTCCATTCTTCTTCACCCAGAGAGGGTGAAGGCAGGAGGGGTCTGGAGAGCAGAAGAAGGTAGACAACCTTGTTGTGGTTTCTGATGCAGCAGGGTCTGACCCAAACCAGCATAGGGAGGGCTCTTTGTCCCTGTCTAGGGGACAGTTTAGGAACAGGAACTTAGGAACTGGTTGCTGGTTCTGAACCAAAGGATTCAAAATCTCTCTCAGAGGTGCTTTTACTGTTACCATTCTTTTGGGTCCTGATCCATCAGGTTTATGAATTCAAGATGATCTCTCCAAGGTTAACAGATTTAGGGTTGTTAGAGAAATGTCCAAACAAGCCCAGTATTTGTGGACCTAGGAAGGGACATACTGTCAGGCTGGGAGAGCTGGGAGTTGCAGAGATGGTGGAAAGACCCAGACACGGCTGCCCAAGGAAGTGGTGGAGCTCCCCTCCCTAGCAGGATTGAAAAGCCATGGAGATGTGGTGCTGGGGGACACGGGTTAGAGGTGCCTTGGCAGTGCTGGACTTGATGATCCTAAAGGTCTTTTACCAACCTAAACTATTCTATGATTCTAAGGCAGTTCAAGCCACTCTTCAGCCTCAAGCCCTGAGCAACCTCCCTTTTGATCTCCAGCTGACTTGGTTGCGAGAGGGAATCTGATTCTACTGGTTGGAAATGTGAAAATACTCGAACTTTGGGTGGACCATGTCCTTGGTCAGAGATGTTGTCATGTCCTAGCCATGCTGGAAAAAGTGCCTGTAGGTGTGGGCTGGCTGGAGGTGCTCAGATCTGCCTTCTTGTTGAACCCTGCATTGTCTGAACCAGTTGGCCTCTGTAGACCTGGTGGTGGATGTGAAGGACCACTCCCAATGACTAAGAGCATGAAAGGCCATATCCAAGAATGTTTTTCCTTACCAGACCCCAGTGCCCCACTTAGGAGTTGCTTCTAGCTCCCTGGGGACTGAATGTCCCATTGTGGAAAGTATTTCAAACATTAGCATGCTCAAGGCCTCACCCAAGATTAGGAGGCTGTTGTGCAACTCACAAGAGACATTTCCTACCCTGGGGACCTTGCAGTCCTCATAAACTGTAGGTGTGAGGGGAAAAACATCTCTTTTTACACAGCAAGCTGATGACCAGGACAGGGACAGGACCCAACCTATCCCCTCCAATGGCCTGGTCATTCAGAGAGATTTTGTGATCTGTCCTTGTGTGAGAAGCTCCTGCTTGGTCTAAAGGTAGGGTCTTATGAAGAATTAAGCAGAATGTCATTAGCATTAGTCAGCACCATGGACCCAACTCATAAAAAGGGCTGAATGATCCCAAGACTGATATTATCCAAGAGAAGGGATGATGGTTTTCAACTAAAAATGGGAGATTTAGAGTAGAGAGAAGGAAGAAATTCTTTACATTGAGGGTGCTGAGCCCCTGTCCCAGGCTGCCCAGAGAGGTGGTGGCTGCCCCATCCCTGGCACCATCCCAGGGGAGGTTGGCCGGGGCTCTGAGCACCCTGCTCTAGCTGCAGATGTCCCTGCTCCCTGCAGGGGGGTTGGACTTTGTGATCTTTCAAGGTCCCTTCCAACCCAAAACATTCTATGATCTTATGACAAGGTCTAGGCAGAGGCACTTGGGGGAGCTGTACGTTCAGAGAGGAAGATGAGGTCCTTCAGCACACACGAGGCCACTCCAGCCACGGGCCAATGTCCTCCTCAGCCTAACCATCCACCGTTATCCTTTCCTCAACCTTCTCCCATACCTGGCTTCGGGAGAGGGAGTAAAGCTCTCCAGCAGGAAGGCTGTTCCAGAGGTCACCAGAGGGACCCATAAATCTCCATTATCAGGCAGCGGCTCCTGTGCCACGGGAGGGAAATCGTTGCCCTGAGTGTGACTGGGGAGCTTTTCCTTCCCCCTGCATTGTTCAGGGCCCGCTGGGGCAATCGGCTGCCTGAATAAACGTTTCCTTTCCCGGCGGCTCCGGACGAGGAGTAAGTGTCAGGGGATCTCATAATGCCAGGATTTAGAGCTCCAGCCCCGAGATGGAAGCCAAGAAAACACTTGGATGGGTTTTTTTTTTTTCTCCCGGGGAGCCTCCTTAATCCTCGTTATTAATAACAACGGTAAATTAAACAATTAGTGCATTGAAGCCCAGTGACCTCCATGCCCAATATAGCTCCGGCTTGCTGGTGGACCACAGCTCCTGTGGGCTCTGAGACTAGGGAATGTTTGGGTTTCCTACGTCCTGGACACCCCACCCACACCAAAGTGCATGGGCTGCAGCTCTTCAGGTGAAACTTTCTCCTTATTTCGTGGACTTTCAGGTTTTTGCTGGGGTGTCTCAGCTCTGTGGCCAGGAGGTCAGCTCAGAAAGCTCCCCTCGGCAGCTTCAGCCCTGAGTTTAGTCATCCTGGGAAATTATAGCACCTCTTCTAGAAAGAAATCCAGTCTCTTGCCTTCCACTTCTCCATGGGGGCCCAAACGCCCTTCATTCACTAAAGGACATGCACAATGCCCACGTCATCTCTGGGCCACCTTCTAATATCTGAGAGGGGCCTACAAGAAAGCAAGGGGGGGGACTATTCACAAGGGTTTGGAGTGACAGGATGAGGGGTAATGGCTTTAAGCTAGAAAAGGGCAGATTTAGGTCAGACATGAGGAGAAAGTTCTTCAGTCTGAGGGTTATAGATCCCTGGAATTGGTTGCCCAGAGAGGTGGTGGAGGCCCCACCCCTGGGGACATTCAAGATCAGGCTGGATGAAGCTCTGAGCAGCTTGATCTAGTTGGAGATGTCCCTGCTGATGGTGGGGGGGTTGGACTAGATGACCTTTGGAGGTGATTCCAGCCCAGATGTTCTATGATTCTATGATGCACATTCTTTGCCATCATCAAGCACACTTTGAAGCAGGAGAGGCTGTTTCTCCTCCAGGTTGAGATCTCCCAAGGTCAAGGAGCTCCCTCCGCTCTGTTGGGGCTCCAGGAATGGTTTTAATGAGGTTGCACTTGGCAGATGCCATCTTCTGACTCAGCACTGGGTGGTGCAGGCAGGGGACACACCCCTCTGGTATCACCCCACGAGGGCTGTGATTAGGGAGGGCCACCCATGGCATGGAGCCTCCCTGTGCCCTGGGAACAAAGTCTGGTCCTTCCCCAGCTCAAGCACCAGCCATTCCTGTCTAGGAACATTCACAAGGATCACGTTTGTCTGCAGCTGAGAGGGGAAAAAATCACATAAATGTTACTACTATGGAAGCAAAAGGGGGTTTTTTGAAACTTAAACCAGTGAAAATCCTTCTGGAGAGAAGCTGCAGGTCAGATCTCATGGAAACTGAAAACAAACCCAAACAAACCAAACCCACCAACCCCCAAACAAGCTCAAAAAGATGCAGGTGAAAAATGAAAGGAAAGGGAGCAGGTCTCCAGAGTGCTTTGTGCTGGGGTGCAGACCCATTTCTGAGGGACTGTTAGGGATTTTCTCCTTTTTCTCCTATTCAAAGCTTCCAGATTTTGATTTTCTGGTGGAACACTCACCATGAAAGATGGTATTGGGTAATTCATCACCACCACAACCCAGATCAGTCAAGAGTTTTAACTGTTACCTTTGGATTACCTCTGCTCTGCTCAATTCTCCCTGGATTACGTCAACAAGTTTGTGCTGAATTATTTTCAAAGATTTTCTCACAGGCTAAAAATTACTGTGAAAATAATTTGGCTTTTTCTTTGGAAAATAATACTAAAAAACCTCCACAACTTCTAAAATGAAAAAAAAAAAATAGTGAAATGTTTTCCTTTCTTGAGATTTTTCAAGGAAATGAGTTCTTTCCTGAGCAGCTGTTCCAATCCCATCTCTTTTCAAAGGAAGTTTATTTGATTTAGGTTTTGGCCGTGGCTCAGTGGTGATTTTAAAGGGGAAAGTGAGGCATTGTGGTGACACTGTCACTGAGTCCACGTGGACAAAAGTCACCTGGAGGGATTCCCATCTTTCCTAAGCCACCAGGAGTGCTCAAAGCTAATGAGATTTTCCTAAGCTGCTGAGGAGATACTAGATTCCTTCTTCTCTGGCTCCAGAACCCATTGGGTTCACTCATTTACTGTCTTCTAGGAATTCCCCATGGGCACACGGTGTCATCTCTTGCCATTTTTAGCCTGGTTTTCTAGGGAGAATTAGGATCATGTGAATTTTTTTCTCTGTCTTTGTCCACTGATGCCACTTTAGTATTCTTTTTTCAATCCTTTGGCTGTTTCATGGTTCTGTAGTTTCCTACAGATTTTCCAAAAATAGCCTGGAGAAAAGAGAAAATAAAGCTGGTGTTTGAACCTAACCTTGATTAGATATCAGAGAATCCACATGGGATTGAGACACAGGTTGGTAAGAAGCCAAATTTGGTTGGTTTGCTGTTTGGGGAGCTATTATCTTGCAGCAAGGAGCTGGGATATTCATATGACAAGCAGGTGGATGAGCATAAAATATAGCCAAAGCTTTAGGAGTTACCATTTCTCTGCTCTGTAATGGCTGAAGGTCCTGATGCAAAGCTCTTGCCATCCTCCAAACAGGATGCCAGCTGGATGCAGCTCTATTGACATCTCAGCAAGGCCTATAGTTGATGCTTATGCTTTATTAGGTGAAGCTTTTTGGCTTCTTGAGGGCTCTTATCCAAGGGTGAGCTGACCTGTGTCTTTCCAAACGATGATGCAGTCAAGGTGTACTGTGTTGACCTCTGCAGCACCTTGCAGAAGATATGGAGATGCCATAGCCAGAGGGGTTGGTGTGGTCCAGCCCAGGGCAGTTGTCCTTGCCCTCAGGTCAAAGTTGCAGCCAGGCCCAGATGCAGGATGAACCAGGAACCTGGTGGGTGAATACACCAAGCCATGGAGAGTGGTATCAAACATGATGGACATATGCATCAAAAGCTGAGGTTTTGGCCTATAAAAGTGCCCAATTACAGGATCACACAATGGTAGGGGATGGAAGGGACCTCTGGAGAGCATCTTGTCCAAACCCCCCACTAGAGCAGGTTCAGCTAGAACAGGTTGCCCAGGTTCTCATCCAGGCAGGCTTGGAATCTCTCCAGAGCAGGAGACTCCACAGCCTCTCTGGGCAGCTGCTCCAGGCTCTGCCACCCTCACAGGAAAGAAGTTTTCAATGATTGTTAGCTGACAGCCTGAGCTGCAGTTGTACATGTGGATTCTTGTAGTTCAGAAGATGCTCCTCGTGCAGGGTGAAGGCTCATGGACGTCTCTCCCCCTTGGCTCTCTGCAGAGGGGCTGGGTGGGAGCTGGCGTGGGCCAGGTGAGGGACAGCAGGGTCTACAGACATGGCTTTCCTTGCCCACTCCTCCTTGAGCCCCATGGAGAGAAGCTCAGGCAGTAAACGTGGCAGTTTGCCTGCCCTGATCTGCTCCCCCTGGCTAAGTCCAGTCTTGAAATTTGGACAACGTCAGGGCAGGAGAGAAGGTTTCTACTTCTGACTCCTCGTATCCGTGTCCCAGCACATCCCTGCTGCCACACAAGTCCTGCAGCCAACACTGTGTGGCAGGGAATGGTCTTCCTCTTCCCAATAATCCCAGGGGCTTCCTTGGGAAAGGAAGAGCTGTTTCATGAAACTTATAAAATCTGAATATTTGTGATTTCTTGAAATACCACTTGTGGGCTGAACTGAGAACCAGACCAGAAATTAAACATACAGCCACCTCATTAACCAAGTCTTCTCCCTTCTCTCCCATCACGGCAGCAGAATTTTTTGATGACTATTCAGAAGGGAGAGAATGTGTCAACTGTGGAGCCATGTCCACCCCGCTCTGGAGGAGGGATGGCACGGGGCACTACCTCTGCAACGCCTGCGGGCTCTACCACAAGATGAACGGCATCAACCGGCCCTTGTTCAAACCTCAGAGGAGGCTGGTGAGTCAAAATCATGCAACCCACGTGGGGCAGGGCTGCGTGAGAGGATGAGGCAAAAAGACCTCGACTAGGTGGAGATCCCAGGGGGGGTTTCGGTTCCTTGCGTCCCCACCTGCCCAATTCAGGTGGGTTTGGTACAGATTTCCATACTAAGCCAGATTGTCCTACCAGTGCACCTTCTCCTACCCTCAGGGTTCTTATTCCCTGGTCAGTGCTGGGTGAACCCTCTCACTTCATGGTGACTGGCCACCTTTTCTGGACACCCAGCTACTGGCTCCACGGAGTGAGCTGAAGAAGAGCTCCTGGGGCAGGCCAGGGTACCCCAAAGCCTGTGGGGTCAGGGCATCCCAAAATCTGTGAGGTCAGGATGGAGGAACCTAGGGGATGGGAACATCCTCAGGCCTATAAGAAAGTTGGGGAAAGACTTTTCAGCAGAACCTGCTGCAACAAGACAAGGGGGGGATGGTTTGAAACTAAAAGAGGGAGATTTAGGCTAGAAAGAAGGAAGAAATTGTTGACACTGAGGGTGTTGAGCCCCTGGCCCAGGCTGCCCAGAGAGGTGGTCGCTGGCCCATCCCTGGCACCATCCCAGGGGAGGTTGGCCGGGGCTCTGAGCACCCTGCTCTAGCTGCAGATGTCCCTGCTCCCTGCAGGGGGGTGGACTGGATGACCTTTAAGGGTCCCTTCCCACCCAAACCATTCCATGATTTGATGATCTCGGTGTTGAAACCCTGCCTGCCCCTGCCCATTTTGGTGAGGGGTTTTGGGAAGGTCTCTGTAGCCTGTGCCCCAGGGACACGGCTCCATCCTGACACCAGGAAGCCAGCGGCCAGCAAGCCCTCCCTGAGGGCCACATTTCCCCACCCGCTGCCTCCCACGAGGCTCCATCCCCAACCCTTGGCATCACTCAGACCCGTCTGCGCTCAAACCCGGCTGTCAGAAATGACACTGGCCGCTTGAGCTGCCACCAGCCACGGCCACCCAGCGCCCTCTTGTGAAAACCCTTCCTAGATACTGCACCGACCGAGCCAGGCAGTGGCTGCACCCCACCATCCACCCAATTCCTGGAGAAGGAAATC
>NW_008630026.1:3977-17287 GCF_000691845.1 Merops nubicus | reverse complement strand
TCCTGCTTTCTTCTTCTCGAAGAGTTTCCACGAAGCAAAGAACTTGAGGGAGGCAGTGTAGGGCTGTGGTGAAAGTCTTTCCAGCTGGTCTACCTAAATAAATGTATTCAGTAGAAGTGACTGGGTTCAATCTGTTGTTCTGTAATCCCTTTTTTTGGGGGGGGAGACTGAGATGCACCAGAGTCCTTCAGGACTTCTTCAGACATCTTCACACAGCTCTAGCACTTCTGCAAGCAAGGAGATGATTTGACCCCAGCCCATCCAGGCTTTATCCTCAGGCTCTTAAGACCTGAACTTTGAAGGATGCTGGGAAGATGTGTAGATATGGTGCTTAGTGACATGGTTGAGTGGTGACCTGGCAGCACTGATGACTTGATGATCCTAAAGGTCTTTCCCAACCTAAATGATTCTCTGGTTCTATGAAGAACCAGGCAGATGTGGAGGATGTGGCTTTATTTTCTTCCTGCACCTCCCATTTTGCTTCCAAGCTCAACACTTGTATTTTATGTAGTTTCAAGCTCATTGTTGTTCTCCCGTGGCCTTTTGAGCTTGGCTACAAAGGGAACTTCAAAAGGCCTGTTCCCTGCACAGTTTCATTAATGGGCATCCCCATTAATTACCCCTCTTTATCTTTGGGAAGATGCTGCTGCTGGAAGCACTCTTTTTTCTTATTTTCCCCTCAAGCCTCATGAGCCAGCAAGGAGTACGTAGCAATCCTGGCATTGTTACCATCTTCTTGGGGACATGAGAGCACGTTGGGCCCTGAGGTGGAGGGGCTGATGTCTTTTCTCCCTCTGCCTTCTCTCCACAGTCAGCATCTCGCCGGGTGGGGCTCTCCTGTGCCAGCCGTCCCGCACCTCGCTCGGGCGCAGGACCGCCGAGGGGGAGCCTGTCTGCAATGCCTGTGGCCTCTACATGAAGCTCCACGGGGTAAGACCTTCCCTGGCCTCTGCTCGCCGTGGGGAGGGTGCCCACAGCACCAAGCTGGGGGCAGGAGTTGGGTGCAAGACTCTTCACTCTCCTGGAGAGGTTTTTTCCCCGTGGGTTTTAGTCGCCGTCGCGTCGTGTTTATACTGGCAAGGGGTGATGAGGTTCAAAGAAGCCAAGGGTTGGGTCCTGCACTGGGTCACACAACCCCCTGCAATGCTCCAGGATGGGGGAAGAGTGGCTGGAAAGTGGCTGGTGGGAAAAGACCTGGAGGGGTTGGTCAACAGATGGCTGGAGATGAGATACTGTGTGCTTAGGTGGCCAAGAAGCCACCAGCATCCTGGTTTGTGTAAGAAAGAGGACTAGGGCAGGAATCATCCCCCTGTCCTTGGCACTGGTGAGGCCACACCTCAAATAGTGGGATCAGTTTGGGGGCCTCACTACAAGAAGGCTCTTGAAGGGCTGAGGCATGTCCAGAGCAGGGCAATGAATCATAATTCTATGATTTTATGGATACAGGGCATTTTTTTGCATATCAATTTGCATACCCTTTGCATCCAGGTCTTAAAATCTAATAAAACTAGGCCCAAATTCTTCCCACCTACATTCCAGCACTTTGGTGAAAAAACCTGAGCCAGAAGCACAAATAAGGGCAGAGCTCCTGCACATGAGGTGTCAGATCCCAGCTGAGACTTGGCTGTAGACTTGCTGTGGGACTGATAAATGACTTTTCTTGCACAAGTGTCCAGATAGCCTCTTCCTCTCAGTGGGAGCTTCATATATCTATGTCATATCTGATATATCTAGAAGAGCCCTGTTGGAGTCTGAGACATACCAGGACTTCAAGATGGAAATCTCCAATCTTTCTCCCATCAGTCAGTAGCAACAGGGCAACACCCATGCCAGAGACAGAGACCTTCAACACCTTGATGATTGCTTAGTAGCAAGCCCCAGTTCTGCTTCTCATTGCTACTTCCAGGGGCTTTATACATGTCCATGATCTCAGTGGTGTCCAGTCAGACAGCAAGTATTAGCCACAAATAGGTCTTCTGCTTGGAGTTAGACAGGAAAGTAAATCCCATGGGCTGTTGTTCTCTTCTGGCCTTAAAACCCTCTATATCCATGGTGTGAAACCTCTACACGTTCCCATTTGGATGCACATCTTGTAGCTTTCACATATCCCTTCATACAGCAATGCTGGCCAGTGACTTTGGGCTCCATCTTATTGCTTTGAACTAAATCATCTGCTTTTCATGGAGCCTACGAGGTAGAGCTGGAATCATGTTCTTCTAGATGACCTTATGGCCATACAGAAACCAACGTGTTCATTGGTTAACCTTTTCTGTTTGGGTTTGCAGGTTCCAAGGCCCTTAGCAATGAGAAAAGAGGGCATCCAGACAAGGAAGCGCAAGCCAAAGAACCTTAACAAAACAAAGACATCTGCAGGTAGGTGTTGAACCAGGGAGTTCAACCAAGGAGAACCAGGAGAACAACCAAGGGTTGTTCTTGGGGTGTGGGTACAGCTCTGGACTGGAAGGTTTTGGGGAAGAGCCTGATCTGCTTTCTGCTTTCTCACAGGTCCATCCAGCAGCGAGAGTCTTACCCCAACCACCAGCTCCACCAGCAGCAGCAGCAGCAGTGCCACCACCACTGAGGAAATGCGGCCCATCAAAACAGAACCTGGGCTCTCATCTCATTACGGGCACCCCAGCCCAGCTTCTCAGGTACAGAGGGGAGGGCTGGCAGTGGGAGAAAGATGGGGACTGGGGTGGTAGACCTAGTGGGAAGGACATCCTCAGAACTTCTTTGGAAAAAAGGCTGCCTCTTTTCAATCTAGGGGTTCACAGTGAGAGATCTGTCCTCTAGGATAGGGGAAAACCCCCAACTTCTGGTCACCATGTCTACTTATTCCTCTTCAATCATGTGTGGCAGCTCTGGAAGGACAACAAGAAGGAGCAGCTTTGTTGAGGACATGGAATTCCTTCTGGCTTTCCAGATCTGGAAGCTGATCTCTGTCCAAGTGTAACAACTTGCTTTGGTTACTGATCCCCCTCCCACAGCATCACTCAGTAGAACCACACAACTACAGAATCAGAGAAGAGTTTAGGTTGGAAAAGACTTCTGATCATCAAGTCCAACTGTTAACCCATCACTGCCAGGTCACCACTAAACCATGTCCCTCAGCACCTCCAGGGATGGGGACTCCAGCACTGCCCTGGGCAGCCTGGGCCAGTGTTTAGCTACGTTTTTGGGGAGGAAATTTTTTCCTCATATCCAACCTAAACCTTTCCAGGCACAACTTGAGGCCATTTCTTCTTGTCCTGTTGCTTGTTCCTTGGGAGAAGAGACCAACCCCCACCTGGCTCCAGGCTCCTGTCAGGAGCTGTGCAGAGCCAGAAGGTCTCTCCTGAGCCTCCTTTGCTCCAGGCTCAACAGCTCCAGGGGCCTCAGCTGCTTCTCTTAAGATTTGTGCCCTAGACCCTTCCCCAGCTTTGTTGCCTTTCTTTGGACAGCCCCTCAAGGTCCTTCTTGGAGGGAGGGCCCCAAAACTGAACCCAGGATTCAAGGTGTGGACTCACCAGTGACAAGTCCAGGGGGACAATCCCTGTCCTGGTCCTGCTGGCCTCACTTTCCAATATAAGCCAGGATGCTGTTGGCCCTCTTGGCCACCTGGGCATATGATGGCTGGTTGGCCCTCTTGGCCACCTGGGCATACAATGGCTGATGTTCAGCCATCTGTCAATCAACACCCCCAGGTCCTTATCCACCAGGCACTTTCCAACCACTTTTCCCCAACCCTGGAGCATTGCATGGGATTGTTTCGACCCAAGTGTAGGACCTGGCACCTGGCTTTGTTGAACTTCATACTTTTGGTCTCTGTCCATCAATCCAGACAGCACAGATCCCTTTGAGGAGCCCTCACACCCTCAAGGAGACCAACACTCCTTCCCAGCTTGGTGTTGTCAACATATGATAGTTGTTCTCCTTTTGAGTTCACACAGGGAACTCCTGTTTGCTCCCTGGAGAAAAAAAATATATGGTGGAGTGTTGTGCTGGACTGAGGTCCTTCCCAACCATGGTGATGCTATGATTCTATGTGGTCCTCTATGGTTTGAAGCTTTGTTCACAAGATTTTCCCTTTTTCCATAGGCATTCTCAGTCTCTGCCATGTCTGGACATGGATCATCTATTCACCCTGCCATTTCAGCTCTGAAGCTTTCCCCGCAGGCTTACCATTCAGCTATCAGCCAGTCTCCACAGACCAGCTCCAAACAGGACTCCTGGAACAGCCTGGTGTTAGCTGAAAACCACGGGGACATCATAACTGCATAACCTGGTCTTCCACCCATGAACTTCAGGCTCATCCGCCTGAGAGATGAAGAAGATGCCGTGTAATCATCAAGACAATGTTGTTTCCCACCTCCCCTGCTCTCCTGCCTTCCCTCCCTTGGTGAGATGTTCCAGCAAAGAGGTAAAGAAGACTGATCTGAGGTGTGGGAGAGCTCTTATGAAACAGAGAAGACTCAAATCTCAAAGTAACTGATGGATTTGAAACCTTTCTTCCCACTTTAAATGAGCCTCTCTTTGATTGTCACCTCCTTCTGTGAAATAGCCAGAAACACAAAGATGGACTCAATTCTTGACTTCTGTTTATTTAAAAATATCTGGCATTTAAGACTCAGACAATGGTGGAGCAGAGACATTTTTTTTCCTACTCTCACCATCCATTCTTTTCCTGACCAGAAGAAAATGCCATCATCTTCTCATTACCCATATTCAGTGATCTTCCACCAAATGGAGCCAGTTCCAGGACGGTTTGTGGAACGGACTCCACTAGACCTGCTCACTGATGGCTTTATATGGATTTGATATGATCTAGGGCAGAGATAAAAAGAGACCTTCCCCCCCAAACCCTCCTCAGCTCACACATCTAGATGATCTGAAAAGCTAATGAATGTCCATATTTAATAGTATCTCCTTTCCTATTTATCATTACAAAATCATGGGACTGTGTTTCCAAAAGGTTGTTGGTCAAGCCTGGAGAAGCTCTGCTCAAAGTCAACGGCGGATTTTGGAAGGAGGGAGCTCTTCACCTTCTGGGAGCAGGTAGAGGAGACCTACGTTGGCCATCAAACCCTGGAGGACACTGCTGGGCTCTTCCCTTATGGATACAAGCCAGGCTTAGAGATTATTCAAGAGCACAGCAAGCAAAAGAAGCTTCTCCCACGCTGCTGTGCAATTGCTTTTGAGACAGTTAATTTAACTACTTTGCATACTTTTACATTGGTTTTGGTGTCATTGATGAAATCTGATTGTCATGTAGTTTTGGCTGTAGTGCCCCATTTCCCTCTAACAACTGGCTCGGGAGCATTTCACACATCTAATCCTTTAGGATTCCACCCTTTGCCACAAGCAAAGGCTTCAGCCTCTAACGGAGGTAGACAAGGGCTGGGTTCCTTCCCAAGCATGTGCATAGACTTGCTTGCCTGCAAGAGAAGCATAACTCCAACCATGCATGAATGTTAAACACCACGTGGGGTTCTCCTTGCCCATAAGGCTCTCAGCAACCAGGGCACTCTAGCAGGTGGAGGAGGAGGAGATGCTGAGAGCTCACTGACTCATTCCCTTCCCCCGAAGGGATGGTTCTACCTAACCTAGCCCTGACTGCTCTTTCTCTAGCATGTGCTTAACAAACTCCTGCAGAGCAGATGCCACAGCTCCCCTGTGCTCAAGGGCTTCACCAGATGCTTGCCACGACGTTTTCATCAACATTTCTGAGGAGGGACAGCTTTGCCTGAGAGACCTTCCAGCTTCTCCTGGGAGACTTCATCCCATAAGATTCTCCACTCTTGTTTCTGTCCACTCCCAAACTCTGTTACTCTTTTTTTGCACTCCTAGCTCCTCTCTTTTCCTCCCAGCATCCAGAACTCATGTATGGGACTATCAAGTGAAAACCTAGAAGAGGGATTGTGCATCCCTCACAAACGTGCCAACCTCTGTCTCCCACTGTTTAACATTCCCTCAAAGATTGTTTTCCACCCAAACACCAAGATACATGGCTTGGCGAAGAGGAAAAGCCACAGACATGTTTGGAGCAAAAGAATTGCATTGTGTTGTCTTTGTTTGAACTCATAATTTTCCTCTTGATGGTAGAAAAGCTTCTTTAAGGAGAAGGATTCAACTGGACTGGTTGTGATCAAGACTGGGACTGGAGTCATGGTAGAGACCTGGACTCTCCCACATTCCCTGTGCTCTGTGTAACTCAGATCTGCAGGGTTTTGGAGGGGTGACAGGGCCTCTGCACTCCCAAGAAAAAAACACCATGGCACTGATGCCATGGGAATGGCTGGGTGGTGTTTCCACCAGAGTTTTCACTCTGTCTTGCTGAGCTAATGCAGGGCCCAGACTCATTACAGATAAAAAAAACCCCAAAGCCATTCATTAAACACGAGTAAACATAAATGAAATTCTGTGATTCTGCTCAGGCCTGGTTGGCTTCAGAGAAGAGACCAGAAAGAGCACCTGAAAATATGAATTTTGGGTGAAAACTTAAAAGTGTTTCTCCCCAGGCATGCAGATCTTTAGGCAGCCTCTTCCTTGAACTATATTCCTTTGGAAATGGTGGTGGAGCTCTTAGGATCTGGCTGTGAATTCCTGTCCATTACAGAGGGACACACACCACAGAGATGCCACGTGGCTAATACACACACTTGAAAACTACTAGAACTCCCTAGAACTACTCTGGACAACCTGAGAGGGAGAGGAAGGTGGCCTCCTGGAGAGGAGCTAGCATCCAGACCAACCACACACCCCATTTTGCTTTCCATAGGAGAGCTCCCAGAGTCTCTCTCCACCTTGCCTCGTTGCTACACGTCTCTGACTGCCCTCAAGGCTGAACTCCCTGCCTGAATTTTTTCTCCTGCCCTCAAAACACACTCTGAGGTGCCAAAAAGGAGTTTGTTTGAAAACCCTGGCAGGAGACGAGCCTGCCTTATTCTCCCTCAGGTTGTCTAAATGACCAATTTGGTAATTGGTTCTTAGCATTCATCAAAGCTGTAAAAATAATTCTTGAAAGAGTGAGGAGCATTTTCAAGGACCCTGATAACAGAACAAGATCTGTGCATTAAGAAAGTGAGGCCCTGGGGGCTGTGAGGACAACTTGGCTCTCTTTAGTGCTAGAAATTAACTCTTTTGACCCCCCTTTTACACCACAAGCAGCAGAAGTTCAGTTACACCTGACTCTGTTGTTCTTCTCATTCACCCTAAATTCTTGTAGAGCTATTGACCACCCTCACGGTGGAAATGTTTTTCCAAATAAATGTTTTATTCTAATGAGAGGTGAAAAAAAAAAATTGGTAAATGAATTGCTCAGACTTGGGGAGTCCCAAGCAATGAGTTATTGCAGGAGAGCAAACGTTGTCTCCCAGCCCAGGAGTCACACAGAGCCCCTTCTTGTAGGTAGGAGCTGGGATGGCCAATGCAGGGTGACAAACACCAGAAATGACTGAGGACAATCATGGGAGAAGAGGATAAAAGCACTACCAGTTTGAGGACACTCAGCTCATTCTAGCAGGAAGGGCAACTTAGAAAATTCTGGGTCCCATCTGAGCTCTGTGTTCCTCCCCGTGGTGGGGGGAGGCATTTAGAGCCTGTTCTGATAATGAAAGTAGATCTAATTATCAGGCAAGATAATTATTGCTATTATTAATGCTATAATACATTTCATTGAGGCGTGGCTGGAGGACCAAGTGAGGACCAGACCAGAAGAGGTCCTACACAACCGCAGGACCACGAACCACCCCAGCTCTGAGGAAAGGGCTCAGTCCTGCAAAACACTTAAGCACATAAATAAATAACTCGGTGGGATTTGTTCCCTGAGAGGTTATCAGCCATTTTTCACACACAAATTTTGATGTCGAAGGGTTTGCAGCACCAGGACACCACCAAGCCAGACCTTTGCAACAGCTCAGTGGCCACCAGAGTGAAATGAGCAAATGAGAACTGGGATGGGGAGCCAGAAGGGTAGAAAGGTCATTTAACCATTTCTAAATGTCTTTTCTCTTTGTGGAAGTGCAATACCTGGATTCACTTCAGCTCTTCTGTAAATCCACCAGAAGAAATCCATATTTCACTTGCAGTCTTACAGGCTGACTGGAGAGGGTGCAATCAGGAGGAGCTCCAAAATATTGTAAGGGAGCTTTCAAACCGATCAACAACTCTTAGTCCAATCTCAAAGCTGTGACTGTGTCAAGGGTGGTGTTTTGTTTTGCTTTATCTCCCCAAGTCTGAAGCTTCCCGTGTCATCTGGGAAGGTCCCATGGCAACAGACACTCATTTGTAAAGGGGAGAGGGAAACCAACCAACTGAACAAGCTGTAATTATTTAAAGATGTAAAAAAACCCCTATACATTATGAAGTAGTATGGCTACCAATCCACTTAACGTCTACACCTTTAGAACTAATGGAAATAAAACAAGGATAATAAAACCAGAAAGCTGCTGCTTGACTCTGACTACCCTGGTGGGCTCCTTGGAGTGGGCTGGAGGTGACTGATCACACATGAAGTGCACCTGGAGAAGCAATGGTACAATGGGTCCTGGCCTCCAGAGCTCATAACGATACAATTACAGAGTAATTAAAACCAGGAGGGACTGGATCAGGTTTTTCAGGGCCCTGCTCAGCCAAGGGTTGAATATCCTCAAGGATGGAAAAAAGCCTAGAGCTTCTCAGGGTTCTTGTTCCAGTGTTTGAGTGCTCTCATGGTGGAAACATCCTTCCAAGTAAACATTAGAGGCAAAATCATCACTAAATTAACTACTGATTAATTTGCTAACTGGGGAGTACCAATCAATGGGTCATTACAGGAGACTGACTGTGTCTTCAAGCCCTGGAGTCACACTGAGCTCCTTCTTGAATGCAGGATGACAAACACCAGAAGTGACAGGCCAGGAGCAATTCAAGGCCAGGTTGGATGAGGTTTTGAGAAACCTGGTCTAGTGGAAGGTGTCCCAGCCCACGGCAGGGAATTTGGAACTAGATGATCTTTAAGTCCCCTTCCAACCCAAAATATTCTATGATTTTGATACAAAATGGGGAAAAGCACCCAATGTGTTTTCCAGGTAGCAGGTAAGCCCCTTAGCAGAGCAGAGAGGGGAAAAAGCTCTTCAGTGCACTTCAACACCATCCTGACTTCTCCTTTTGGCCTGCTCACTGCCATGTTTTTCTGTAGTAGGCTGGTTTTGGCCTAAATGCTCCCAGCTGAACTCAGAGACACCACCCTCAAGCCAAAATCAGATACCAGAAAGAGCTGCACTTCTCGATGACCTTTGGGGGTCCCTTCCAGCCCAGACATTCTATGACTCTGCAGAAGGTAGAGGTGACCAAGTAGAGTCCTCCTATGAGTAACCAACCTTCCCCCTGGGGTGCCCAGCTGCTTTCCTAGTCCAACCAGTCCCTGAATATCAGTGCAACTGGTGGGGTGAGTATGACCAGCACTTGAAACCCCACCCATTCCTCTCCCACCAGCCAACAGGTGATCTTCCTCTCCTATAAAAGTGGGTGGGGTAGAAAGGCTTTGAATGGAGAAGGTGAGCTTGAGAGTGGGTAGGTTGTTTGTGGAGAGGGTGGAGCTGCTCTGGGAGGTGGCTTGGGATGCTGGAAGAAGAACTGGAGGTAGAAGGAAGGGCTCTGGAGCATGGAGGAGCAGAAAGGGAGGAAGGGTGTGTGGTCTGTTCCCTAGGTGCATGCCCAGGGTGGACCTGGGAGGGGCAGTCACTGGAGGGCTGCAAGCAGGAGTGATGGGGCTTGGGGAAATGCAATGGATGCCCCCACTGTCCTGGGGACAGATGGGTGAGGATGGGTTGGAAACTCTGGATGCAGTTGTTTTGGAGAGCTGCAGCTTCATGCTTGGCTGAGTATGAAATTGAGGAGCTCTGCACCTCCCCTAGATGCATGTGGAGGGTGAAGACTGAGACTTGAAGTGCCTGCAGAAGCCATGTGCAGAGGTGTGAGGCCACAGTGGGGCTTCCTCTGCAGCAGGGTGTGGGGCAATCCCTGGGTTGAGGCAGATGAACCCAGTAGCCTTGTCCTTGTGTCCCAGGGCAGGTACCTGGCTTCTGTCTGAGCACCAGGGCTGGAAATGAGTCTGTGCTTGGAGAAGGCTTCTCCTGGAGGGCTGTCTCCCTGCCCCAGAGCTGCTGTGGTACTAGGCTTGGTGGCTTGCTGGGACAGGCTGTAGGGGGTGGTGGTTGTGATCTTGGGGAGATGGGTGTCATGTCCTGCAGAGGCCTGGGGCTTCTTATCCTCCTCTTCCTCCTTGGAGGGGGAACATTTTGGAAGAGACTGAAGTAGGTATGGAGTGTAAGTGTGAAGTAGGGAATTTTGGAAGAGACTGAAGTAGGTATGGCGTGAAAACGGAACATAGGGAGGTCCATGGAGAGAAGGGAGAGATCAGAAACAGCAGATAGTGATTCTTCTGATATTCTGATATCTAGGGGGAAAGGGCAGGTTCTCCTCTTGAAGAGGAGCATTACCCTGCTGTCCTGAGAGGCTACAGCTGGGAGAGCATGTGCACTGAAACCTTACCAAGCTCTTGGTGCTGGTGGTCTCTCAGGATGAGCCTGCTGTGAGCTGGACTAGCAGGAAGCAGAGGTGTGCAGCCCTGCAGGTCATGAGCTTCCTCAGGGTCTGAGCTTTGTGAGCTGTCCTGGGGCTCGTTCTGTGCTGCCTGATGTTTTGGGTGGAACTGGAACAGGGCTGTGAATAATCATCCCATGTCCTAGAAGACTTGTGGGAAAAAGTTCCCTCTTTCACTCCTGGAAAAGCTAGTTTGAATGACCAAATAATATCTTTAATTTTATGTCTTGGATCTAGGTGATGTTACCTGGTACGTTTTCATAGAATGGTTTGGGTTGGAATAGACCCTTAAAGGTCATCTAGTCCAACCCCTCTACACTGAGCAGAGACATCTGCAACTTGGGCAGGCTGCTCAGAGCCCTGTTCACCCCAAATGTTTCCAGGGATGGAACTGACCACCTCTCTAGGCAGCCTGGGCCAGGGTGTCACCACCTTCATTGTAAAGAATTTCTTCCTTCTGTATAGTCTGAATCTCCCTCTTTTAGTTTCAAACCATCCCCCCCTTGTCCTCTAACAAGAAGCCATGACAAAAAGTCTCCCCCCATGGTTCTGATAGGGCCCTTAAGTACTAAGAGGCCACAAGAAGACCTCATTCCTTACTGAGTTTTTCCTCTTGAGCTCCTCCAAAAGGGCTTTGGTTTGTGGTGCAGCACAAGGCTCTGCAGCCATGCTGCCTGGCCTCCTCCTGCTGAGGAGGTGTCCACATCTCACAGCCGTGAGGAGATGGCTGCTGGCTTTAGTGCCTCTTCTGGGCCAAGTGTGGACAAGGATGTCCCCTTCCTGAAGACTTGGGCTTCACAGCTGCTGAGCTGATTCAAGTGTGGGTGCCCAGGAGAAGCTGAGATGTTAGCACAAGGTGGGAATGACTCTTCTGGTGGGTGATCATGTACAAGATTGCTCTTGATTTTCACATCAAGCTCTCTCAGAGCTGTGCCAGGTAGCTCAGAGCCTTGTACCAATTGCTGTGGAGCTGGAAGCTGAGCCTCTGGTCAATGCTGGTCTCTGGGATTAGTCTGCAGGGGGGTCTGGTGCTGTGGGATGAAAGCCAAACTGTGCTCCCCTTGTCCTGGGGCCTGCTTTCTTGTACTGCCAGAAGTCCTCAGAAGAGCTGTGACGTGGCTGGGCCAGAAATAACTCCTTGGTGTGACTTCCTGGAGGGAGCTACAGGATGCTGTAGGCAGGTGCTGCTTCATCTCCTCCTTATGCAGAGTCTTCTGATCCTAGATGCTGCTGGTAGAGTGGATGAATGCTCCTCAGCTGGCCCCATGCCACTGCAGCTGGTGGGGCAAGCAGCTGGTATGGCCAGGGAAGGGGATGAGCACCTCCAGTGCTGGTCAGGGAGCAGCACTTGCTGTGGTGGCTCTATCAGGAGGAGGATGACTCGCTGGTCTGCACTGGTTTGGGTTGAGGAATGTCTTGGTAAGGTTGTGTTCATCCTCTGTATGGGATGCCAAGGTTGTGACTGAGGGAATGGCTGGAGTTAGGTGAGCTCTTGTCTCTGGTGAGGAGAGAGCAGCCAAACAGCCTGACTCCTGGTGGATCTGCAGTAGGAAGGGACCTCATTCAAGGTCAGGCTTGATGAGGCTCTGAACAGCTTGACCTAGTGGATGTCCCTGTTTATTGCTGGGGGGTGGACTAGATGATCTTTGGAGGTCCCTTCAAGCCCAGACATTCTATGATTCTGGAGACCCCCAGGCCAAACCCCTGCTTGTGGAGCAAACGCCACCATTAAAGCTGGTTGGAATTATGAATATCCCAAAGAATGGAGATTTCCCCCACCTCCCTGGGTCTGTTTCTCTTCACAAGCTTTGCCAGAGGGACTCGAGGAGGAAAACGGGAGATGAGGAGATGGTGGCGAGCTCAGTCTCTGGCTGGTTTTGTGTATTTCTGAGCTGCAACTTTCCCTCAAGTCTAGGGCACCAAGTGTGAGAAGGACCTGCTGGAGATGCCGGAGGGCCCATCGGTGAGGAAGTTTCAGCTGCTGACCACCCCTTTTGTGGGACAAGTGGTGGCCAAGGTGGGGGGAAGCAGCCGGAAGATCAATGTGAACGACCTGAATGCCTTGAGACTCCAGGACTCCCAGGTGAGTGGTACTGAAGATGAACTTATTGCTCCATGCCAAGCCTGAGGCAAACCACCATTGTCCTGGATCTGGGTCACAGAAGGTGCATAACCCAAGAACAACACCAAGTTTGTGTTTGAGGTGGACCATTGGCTCTGCTTATGGCTGCAAAATAGGTGCATGTGGCCAAAGGGATGTGAATGCCTGTTCTGGAGTACTGCAGAGCTTGGGATGGAGGTTCCTGTGAGGAGGGGCTGCTGCAGTGATGTGGTTGGACGTGGAGATGCCCAGAATTTATTTGGTGTTTAGAGTCAGTCATGGGAATGCATTGGTTCTGTGTCTCCCAAGGGGTGAGGAGTTGGTGCTGGTTGGTTGTAGAATTGGAGAGTGGATTTCTTCAGTATGTGGATGTCAGAAGCAGAAACCTTGTTCCCATCAGCTGTGAACTTGCACTGTTGCTTCCTTTATACTGGAGGGCATGTGTCACCTGGGTAGGCTGACAAGTGAAGATCAAGACAAGTGGACAAGTTCCCCATGAGCCAGCAATGTGCCCTTGTGGCAAACAAGAACAATAGTGTCCTAGGATGCATTAAAAACAATGTAGCCAGCAGAGGTTCTCCTGCCCCTCTACTCTGCCCTAGGGAGGCCACCTCTGGAGTGTTGGGTCCAGTTCTGGGCTCCCCAG
>NW_008630026.1:1271-3903 GCF_000691845.1 Merops nubicus | reverse complement strand
AGGCTGAGAGCCCTGGGGCTGCTGAGCTGGAGAAGAGAAGCCTCAGAGGGGATCTGAGCAGTGCTGAGCAAGAGCTAAAGGGCCCCGGGGGGCAAGAGGCTGGGGCCAGACTCTGCTCAGTGGTGCCAGGGACAGGACAAGGGGCAACGGGCACCAACTGGAACCCAGGAGGTTCCATCTGAAAAGGAGGAGAAACTTCTCTGCTGGGAGGGTGTCCAAGCCCTGGAGCAGCTGCCCAGAGAGGCTGTGGAGTCTCCTGCTCTGGAGAGATCCCAAACCCTCCTGGATGTGATCCTGGGCACCCTGCTGTGGGTGAGCTGCTGGAGCAGGGGGTTGGATGAGATGATCTCTAGAGGTCTCCTCCACCCTTTACCATGCTGTGAAACACCTGGGCTGTGGGCACTCCTGAGACAGTCACTCTGGGTCAGTCCTGCTTCACTTGCCTGACTCCCCTCAGGTGGTGATTTGGACTTGACTGGCTGAATGTGATCACCTCTGATCATATGATAGTCTCAGCTGGGGCCACTGATGTGAGCTCCTCAGCAGTCATTTGTGGCTAGCCTGTGGCTCCAGAGCCACCTTGAGTCAGGTCACCCTAGCCTGAGACACTTGAGGCCAGCACAAAGTGGGGAGGTGAATGAGAAGCAGTGATGACAAACTTTGAAATGCTTTCTGTCCTGGTGTGTCTCTTGGGGCCTGGCAGGAGCCTCTGGAGTGGCTTCTGAACACCTTGTGCTTTCATGTAGACAAAGAAGGGGTGCTGAGAGGATGACTTGATGGCTCAGATGCTAATGAAGCCCATGTTCAGGGTGGGGGGATGTGCCTTCTGTCTAAAAGGCGTTGCAGAAAACAGTCAACTGTATCAAAACTGCCAGAGGTCGTGGATCCTCAGCCCATCCCACCTTTTTTCTCAGGTTCATGGGAAGAACTTGTACCTGGAATTTGTGGCAGCTGAAGGTCCCTTAGGACCAACTGCAGACGAGGCAGTGCTGCAAAGAGAGGCTGTGAGTGGGGCAAGTTCCTCTGCCCGGGGAGGGCAGGGAGAGGTTTGTGCTCCAGAGACACGTCCCCTGGGTGGGAAGCTGCAGGAACTCCAGCACTGCAGGCCTGAAGGCCAAGAGGTGGCAGAGAGCCCAGGCACCTGGCTGCACTTCCACTTCGGCTTGTTCGGCAGCGTGCGGGCCAACGACTTCTCCAGAGCAACCAAAGCCAACAAGAGGGGGGACTGGAAGGACCCTACACCCAGGTATTTGGGGGAGTCCTCACAAAATTCTTCTCCCTGCCTCTCATCCTGGAAAGGGATCATATCCCTGTAGGAATGCTCTCAGGTGTGTCTTCTCTAGGGGTTCCTGAGAGGTGGTATGAGTGGGGGTGGGATGTGTCCAACCAGGGAACCCAAAGTGACCTCTGGGACATGTCTCCTGCCAGCTGGGCATGACAGCACCAGCTCTGTTGAGATTTTTATTCCAAGAGACAGCTCTTAGGAGAAGACAGATTGAATCAAGACTTGCCCTGCACAAGGGGAGGGGTAAATACTGGAAGATGAGGTGGATTCTGCTCTTCTGAGCTGTTCAACCTGAGTGGTTAATGATGTATGGGGTGGGTCTGGCCCCTCTGTGTGGTGTACTTGGGAGGGACCAAGTCCATGCTCCCCAAGCCTGCCATCTTCTGAAGGATTGCCTTAATTCTACATGAATAGTTTTGGATGTAGGCAGTTGTGTTCTGCTTTGAGCACTGATTTTCCTCACTGTAGAGAGCCTGGTTGCCTGGCTTCTCTGCTGGGGAGAGTTAAGATGCTCTAAAGAGTTAAGAGTGTGGCCAGCAGGTCAAGGGAGGTTGTTCTCCCCCTCCACTCTGCCCTAGGGAGGCCACCTTGAGAGTGTTGGGTCCAGTTCTAGGATTCCTGATTTGAGAGACAAGGAGCTACTGGAGAGAGTCCAGTGGAGGCTGTGAAGCTGCTGAGGGGCTGGAGCATCTCTGTGCCAGGCCAGGCTGAGAGCCCTGGGGCTGCTGAGCTGGAGAAGAGAAGCCTCAGAGGGGATCTGATCAATGCTGATGAACATCTAAACAGGGTGGGGTGTGTCAAGAGGCTGGGGTCAGAGCCATCTGGGCAGTAGAAGGAACAGTTGTCCACAAGCTGTGTGGGTTCACCACCAGGTTTCCAGGCTGAAGTCATTAAAGAGGGTGGTCTGTGTGCTGGGGTGGCTGCTGGGACCCTGTGCCAGTGTAGTGATAAGCTGCAGGGAAGGAGCAGCTGGTCCAGGGTACAGGCCTGGGGAACTTGTACTTCAAAACGTCTGCTTGAGTCTCCTGAGAGTGAGTGGTCATGAGGGCTGATGCCTTTCCATGTTTCTCCATAAAATTGTCACACAGGCTTTTTTTCTCACCATCCAGTAGGTTTTCACTCCATTGCTACACTGCTGTTAGATCAATGGGATGAGGTTCAACAAGGCCAGAGGCTGGGTCCTGCACTTGGGTCCCAACAACCCCCTGCAGTGCTCCAGGCTGGGGGAGAGTGGCTGGAAAGTGCCTGGTGGGAAAGGACTTTGAGGGGAGTTAGTCAACAGCTGTCTGGAGAAGAGCCAGTGTGTGCCCAGGTGGCCAAGAAGCCACCAGCATCCTGGCTGGGGCA
>NW_008630026.1:0-1144 GCF_000691845.1 Merops nubicus | reverse complement strand
GAGGAGCAGCTGAGGGAGCTGGGGGTGCTGAGCCTGGAGCAAAGGAGGCTCAGGGGAGACCTTCTGGCTCTGCACAGCTCCGGACAGGAGCCTGGAGCCAGGGGGGGGTTGGGCTCTGCTCCCAAGTGACACAACAAGAAGAAATTACTTCAAGTTGTGCTGGGGAGGTTTAGGCTGGACATGAGGAACAATGTCTTGCTCAAAAGGATTGTCCAGGGCTGTGCCAGGCTGCCCAGGGCAGTGGTGGAGTCCCCATCCCTGGAGAGATTCAACAGACATGTAGATGTGGTGCTGAGGGATGTGGTTCCATGTGGACCTGGCAGTGCTGGGGGAACAGTTGGAAGAGACCTCTGGAATCAAGTCCAACCAAAATTAGTTGGTTGTTTCCCATGCTGGTTTCTTCAGCCAGAGCAGAACACAACAAGCATTTCAGAGGTGCTTCTCACTTCAGCTTCTCTGCTTCTCCCAGGCTGGTTCTCCACTTCCAGAGTGGAGGCTTCCTGGCTTTCTACAACTGCCGAATGCAGTGGTGCTCAGCACCGAGGGCTGATCCTGCTTCTGACATCCTGTCCGTGGAGTTCCACCGTGGCCGGGCGCTGGACGCTCTCCGTGCACCCAATCCCATCTGCTACACCCTCTTAGACCAAAGATATTTCTCAGGGCTTGGTGAGTTCCAGGGTGGAGCAAGGGGTGGGCAAAGGTGGGTGGGATGTCTACAGACCAGAGCTGCGTGTCTGAGCCTTTTACTCCTCAGCTTTATTGGTTCTGGTTGAAAGTCATGGTCATCTTGCTGGGGACAATGATTGCATCATCTTGATGAGTAATATTCTTATTGTCTCCTTGTTTCTGACCCTTTCCAGGGAACATCATTAAGAATGAGATCTTGTACCTGGCCAAGATCCACCCGTTAACACCAGGCTCTCTCTTGGCTCTCTCAGACCTGGAGCATCTGCTTGACTGTGCTGTGGAGTTCAGCTCTGAGTGGCTGCACAGCAAGCTGCGTGGCCAGCGGCTGCACCCTCAGATCCACCAGAAGGAGCAGTGTCCCCTCGGGCACGTGCTGATGAAGGGAGCCCTTGGGCCCTCGGGTGGCTTCAAGAGACTTACCTGGTGGTGTCCTCAGTGCCAGCCTGAAGTGCTGTCA
>NW_008630025.1:22421-47593 GCF_000691845.1 Merops nubicus | reverse complement strand
CGGAGCAACCGTCAAAGTTTTTATTCAGGCCACCAAGGGAAGATGCCTTTGAAAAATGAAAGGACAAAGAGCTGGGGTGGGACTTCTGGGGACAGGGGGGCGAGACCGCTGGGGTGGCTGGGTCCAGTTTGCTGTAGATTAGGTGCCCTGATGGATCCCCACCACATTCTTTCAACTGCTTCCCGGGGGTGCTGACCAGGAGCTTTCTGCTCCAAGAGGGAAGACCGTAAGGACCTTCGGTTAGCCTGGTAAACAGGAGCGTGTACAGCATCCCAAGCTCTTGCAGCATTTAGTGATTTCCTGACCGTTTCTTTGTAAACGTTTCCTGTGTCTACTCCAGGCTCAGACCAACTTGAACACAAACATTTCTGAACCCTCTTTGCCAGAAGTATAAGAATTATCGGGCTATGCTTACACAAAAACTTTTGGATAGGTTACACTTGAATAAATGTGACCTATGCACAGCAAAACGCCTGGCCGCTTTCCTGCTGTTATTTTGGGATCAGAAAGCTTAAACAGTGGGATCAGGAGATTGTGGAGGATGCCGAAGCTGCTGACAGCTTATTTGTTTTTTCTGCTTCATTCATTGCCGCTGATCAAAGTATTACTCGGAAAGAAAAAACAACCAAAACGTATTTTCAGTAAGCCTGGTAATCTTCCTTGTGCTTCGAGGAAAATCCAAAGCCTGAGGGAAAGAACTGTCCTTTAAAGGAAGCTCAGCCCTTCCTCTGGAGCTGGTGGAAGAACTTCACGGCAGTACGGCGGTGGTGCCACTTCACCAGCGCGTTTGGGAGCAGGCGTTGGTGGAGTTTCGGTGGAAAGGCACAGCAGGGAGAGTGAACTCATTGGCAACCAACAGTCTTGGAGAATAAACCTTAGCTGAAGATGTGAGGGCGCCTGAAGGCAGCATCCTCGAGGCTCAGTTTACGAATAGGTGACAATGGGAAAACCAGCCACGTGTTCAGAAATGGGTTTCTGGTTTTTGCAGACCTGCTGAGGCTTCCTGCTGCGCTGCCTTGTGCCAGCAGGTTTCTGCACTGAGACAAGGCTCTTCTTTCATTCCAAGTTCCTCGGAGCTTTACTCAGAGTTTTTTCAAGGCAGGAGCAGGCTGTGCAGAACTGTGCAGCATTTGTCTCTTTGGGTCCCCTAAATTTCAACAAATAAATGCTAACAATAACAGTCTGCTTGAACTTGAGGCATTTGTATGGCCACCTTCATTCACAAGGGTGCAAAAAGTCAGCTTTGTTCAGCTTGTGACTTTTTCTAGATGACAGCTGATGTTGACAGAAATTGTTGTTATTCTCCAGCTATGATCTTTCTTTAGGTTCGATGGCAGTGGTCCAGCATGTCAAGACAATGGAAAATTAGGAGGGGTTTATGTTCTACAGGGTAACAGAAGAAATATTTTGGAGTATTTGTTGTAAAATCTTTAGTGTTCCCTGCATACAAGTTGAAGATATTCTGTCAGTATGTATTAAAATTAGACTATCAAAAAGCCCGTTTTTCTACTGAAGTTGCTACCTGTTGGGTTTTTTTTCTAAGTTTATGAAAGTTCTTACTAGAACCAGTTCAGTCAAACAGTACCATGAAATCTGTCTAAATCCTACTCTGAGTGTTCAACTGAGGGAAGTTCTTCTTTGTTCCTTCTTCAGCTGTTGAAAATATTATTGAGGCTTAAAATTCTTATTTCCTTTATTTCCAAGTAGAAGGTGGTAACAATGCTTTTCCTGTTAACAGGCTGTTGGCAAAATCATAGTAATCATGACTGTGTCACATAAATTAGCTAATGTGCCTCTATTTTTTATTTCCCCCCACCATCAGTGTTTGCATTTTCCTTTCCAGGGCCATAAAATGATTTGCGTTTTTAAGTCTGAATTTAATTGCCCAGTCATCTGCTGTTAATGTGGTAAATTCCTCTAACAGGAACTAATTTTGCTTAGTTCCAAGGAATCTGCAAAGTCAGTCCTGCAAAGCTGCGTGATCTGTTCAATGCTTTGTTCAGTTCTCTGCTTAGCATCAATGTTTTCTTAATTGTAGGTTTATTTTTGGCAAAAATAAGCTCTTCTGTTTTTAAGTCCAACCCTGAATGTGTTGCTAAGCGTTGGCAATTGCTACAAAATCCCATTTTTGTGGGGATTCTTCCAACCCGTTTATGTTATTAGTCTTAACATCTTAATTAAGGGTTTGTGAGTATAATAGAACTTGTTGGGAGCTAATTGAGATATTTTCCACCCTTGCCTGGGAGTGGGAATATTTGTGCAACCGAAAGTGAAGGCTCTGCATAGAGGGTTGTCTATTTTTAATGTTTGCCTGAAAAAAAAAAAAAAGTTGGAGCGAACAGAGAGTTCACTCATAAAATATTTGAGGGATTCGAGGCTCTGGGACTGCTGGGAGGTTCAGTGTGTTGTGGAAGTGATGTGGACAGTCCTGGAAGGAAAGTTTGACATCATTTCCCCAGTGATATCTAGCTACTGGCTGCTTTCCAGCATATTTTAGCAGGCAGAGGCACAAGGCTTTTTTTTTTTCCTTATTTTTTCCAGGACTGCTTTTTATTTGGGGAGAAAAAAAAAAAAAGTCCTTTAAATTACAGACAGAATTAGTGAAAATGGAAGGAGTAAAAGCTTAAAAATAGGCTTGAAGCTTATGAAATGCTTCCTGCTGTCTGTTTACACATAATTTCAGAAAATTAAATAACTGCAGTAATTCAGACCCAGCAAAGGGGGGGTCACTGTGCAGATTTAAGGTGTCGAGCTCAGATCAGGGTCCTGCTGTGGTTGCACTGCTCTTCTCCACCCTCGCTGGAAAGCTTTAAATCATTTGAGCATCATTTCTTTTGCCTTTCAAATGTTGGCGTATCATCACGGGGAGGGATCATTTAGCTGGGTCTCTTGATTCTTGCTCTGTCAAACTTGCTGTTTAAAGCACGTGTCTATTTTTTTCTATTTTAAGTCCTAGTAGCATGAGAGCTGGGAATGTGGAGGAGAAAATAAGTAACCAACTGAAGAAAATAAACAATCAGTTGGCAAATCTCACAACTATTACGTGGCAAAGCGTCTTTTTCCCTTTCCTCTTCTCCCATGGTGAATGTCTCACGCTATAAAACTTACCAGTCTTCCATAATATTTTTGTGGTGTTACCAAAATCAATGCATTGAGCTCCTACTGTGGGGGCACTTGTTTTTCATCTCTTGTAATAATGTCTAATTTTTCCTTTCCCACCCTAATTTTCCAGTGCTGCTTATAGAACTAGTGTGTAAATTAGCTGGTTGTAGTTACGGGCTTCGGGTGCCTGCAGCATACATCACATGCTGCTAAAATGTGTTTCAGATGGAGGAAAAGCAGGAGAGCTGGGATGAATTATCAGGAAGATTTAGATTTGTGCCTTCTCTTAGCAGCTGCCTGGTGATAAAGTTACGCTGTCAGGGCAAGGGGGAGGACAAGGGGTGGTTAAACTCTCAAAAAACTCATGGAATGGTGGGTAAGTGAACCACTAATGTTTGTTTTCCTCACTTTTCCCTCTTCAGCTATGACAGGGGATCCACATTCAACGTGTTTGTGGGAAAAGGTCAGCTCATTGCTGGGATGGACAAAGCCCTGGTGGGCATGTGCGTGAACGAGCGGCGGTTCGTGAGGATCCCCCCCAAGCTCGCCTACGGGAGCGAGGGCGTCTGTGAGTACAGCAGCAGCCCAGGGCAGAGCTGGCTGGGCAGCTCCTGCAGCAGAGCAGGTAGAAAGTGGAGACACAGAAGAGTAGAAGGGTAGAAATGGCACGTTGTGAGTTTCTGGGAGATTCTGCCCTGCTCGGGGGTGTTTGTTAAGCCTGTGCCTCATGGTTCCAGGCTCTGAAGGAAGAGCTTCTGACTGTAGAGGACCTTCAGCAAATGAACCTTCCTACTGTAGTGAACTTTTTATACCTACTTCGCTGTCACTTATTGTGGTTTGGCATTGCAGTGCTGCTCGTGTCAGTGCCAAAAGCAGCTTTGCCCTGCAGACCCTGAGGCAACAAATGCTGAATCAAGAGCAGTTTGCCTGGTGGACAATATTTGATAACGTTTCATGTTGCCAGATTCTTCCCCTCCTTGTGTAGCTGCACCAGTGACGTGGGGAGAGTGGGATATAAGCACAAAAGGAGCAAGTTGTGCATGGTGGATTTTATTTAGAGAAGGTGTAGATCGGTTCCCTTTTGCCCTGTAGGAGAAGGGAAATAAAACTGGTTGTGTTTTGCTTTTGCAGCTGGTGTGATACCCCCCAATGCTGTGCTCCATTTCGACGTGCTTCTGATTGATCTGTGGAACTCTGAGGATGAAGTGCAGGTTCAGACTTACTTCAAACCTGAGAAGTGTCCTCGCACCGTCCAGGTGTCCGACTTCGTACGGTACCATTACAATGGGACCTTCTTAGATGGGACCCTGTTTGATTCGAGGTATGCAGCTGGGTTGTTTGTTTCTGTGTCTGTTAATAAATATGTGGTGTCACTTTAAACCATCAATTCCTCTCCCTTGGCTGCTGTAACAATTAATGCTGATTGCCCAGGCAGACAAGAAATGAAAGCTAATGTCGTGTGCCATTCTTCATTCAGGGGTTGTGGGACAGCAGTACTGACTCAAACCAGTAGAACCCTACATTATTTCTGTGTGAGCATTACCTGCCCAGATCTTTTCTTTATTAAACTTCATTCCCTGTCTCTCTGTTACTACTCATTGCTGTCAGGTAATAGTTTCTGTAGCCACTGCAGCATGGCTGTTCATCCTAGAGACAAGCTTTAGAAACTAAGCAGAGTTTCTGATGAAATTGTGCTACTGACACTTCCATACTGAGATTTTAAGTTTATAGCATGTGCACTTCATTAAAGTTCTGTGTAAATGATGCTTTAGCATCTGTTGTATGTTTGTGAGCCACTTATCAAAACCTCTGTTAGGTTCCTGAGATGGGTAACTGGGGCAGGGAGGGAGGAATAACCCCATACACCAGTTAGGGACTGACCTGCTGGAAAGTGGCTCCATAGAGAAGGACCTGGGAGCCCTGGTGGGCACCAGGTTAACCATGAGCCAGCAGTGTGCATTTGTGGTCAGGAAGGCAAATAGTCTCCTGGGGAGCATTAAGAGATATGTGACCAGCAGGTCAAGGGAGGTTCTTCTCTCTACTCTACCCTGGTGAGGCCACACCTGGAGTACTGTATCCAGTTCTGGGCTTCCCAGTTCAAAACAGACAAGGAGCTACTGCAGAGAGTCCAGTGGGGGCTACGAAGATGCTGTGGGGACTGGAGCATCTCTGGGACAAGGAAAGGCTGAGAGTTCTGGGGCTGGTTAGCCTGGAGAAGAGAAGACTGAGAGGGGATCTGATCAATGCTGATCAATATCTAAAGGGTGAGTGTCAGGAGGATGGGGTCAGACTCTTGCCAGTGGTGCCCAGTGACAGGACAAGGGGCAAGGGGCACAAACTGGAACCCAGGAGGTCCCATCTCAACATCAGGAAAAACTTTGGTGTGAGGGTGCCAGAGCCTGGAGCAGGCTGCCCAGAGAGGCTGTGGAGTCTCCTGCTCTGCAGAGATTCCAAACCCTCCTGGATGTGACCCTGGGCACCCTGCTGGGGGTGAGCTGCTGGAGCAGGGGGGGTGGACGAGGTGACCTCCAGAGGTCCCTTCCAACCCCACCACGCTGTGATCCTGTGTGAGCACTCTGGGAAGCACCACCCAGCCACCCTGGGTGAATCAAGGAACAACATTTCTGGAGCAGTAAGTTGTGAGTTACACTGTGCACAGCGTGCGGCTTTTAAAGATTCTTATTGTTCGTTCCTGTGGCTGGCTGACACTTGGTTGTGGGGTTGTATTTGTTTTTTTTTCCTTTTTTCCCCATTTTTAGCCACAATCGGATGCGCACGTACGACACCTATGTGGGCATTGGGTGGCTGATTCCTGGCATGGACCAAGGCCTGCTGGGGATGTGTGTGGGGGAGAAGCGCCTCATCACGATTCCACCTTTCCTGGCCTATGGAGAGGAAGGAGATGGTAACAGGCATTCTTTTTTTTTTGTATCTGAGTCATCTGTAGTTTAAAACAAACTTTGTGTATTTTAAATGTATGTGCAGCCTTCTGACCCAATTCAGACAGAGCAAAGAGATGGAGAGAGAGGTTCAAAGTGCATTATGTGCAGGATTGGACTGATTAGAAAAGATTTTTTTAAAATTGCAAGATTTTAAAAAAAATTCAATCAGTACATTGCTTAACAGCCACGTTGTTGATACAATTGTAAACTTTATATACTCAAATTTTATTTCATTCTAATCTCTGCTTAATATCTAGTGGCTCCAAAAACTTGGAAGTGAAGTGACTGCATTATTCTTACAGCTGCCACAGAGAGCAGAAAACTTTTGAGAAAAGTAACATGTATTTTTAATTCTTCTTTTTTTTAAAAAAAAAAATTTGCAACCAATGCACTAGTAAGTACAAGATGGATTAATTGTGCCATGAGACTGTTTGCAGCCTGCAGGTCATACATAGAGGTCCCCTCTGTGTTAAGTGTGGGGGCAGTTAGGTATAATTTAGGACTCTTAATTCTTCAGTTCTTTCTCTGCCCTACTATTTAAGGATTTCATACCCTTCCATGATTTTGTCACCATTAACTGTGAGAGCCTCCATGGACAGCAGAACTTGGTGGAGTTACAGTTTTAAAATTTTGCCAAGATCTTGAGCTCAATGGCTCCCAGTCGGAGCAACCAACACTATAATTTGTGTGTTGATGAAGAGGTACTTTTTCACTGAGATACCCAATTTACCCTTCTTCAGCTTCCATCACGTGATCTCCTGTTTCAATATTGGCAGGATGAGAAGAGCTGATCTACCCAGTTTATATTCTAATGTTATTTGATGCACTTCCATGAAGGGTGTTGGAAGTGCTGCTAGGCTAACCCGTGCAGCTCCAATGGAGTGCTGTCTGTTGACCAAGGTGGGTGCTGCTGAAGAGGCTGTGGTTTCCAGTGAGGCAGTGCCATCACAGTGGGAACACTGTGAGCATTGAGTGACAGACCCACACATGAACCAAAAAATGACTGCCTAGAAGCAGATCACACGGATTTATCCTGGGAGGTGAGGTGGTTGATACTCAGCAGTAGGTTGCTTCTCCTCATCAGATATGTTTTAACTCCTAGAGCACCTGCTATTTCTGACCTGGTTTTTGCTCTAACACTTTTGTAGGTAAGGAGATCCCTGGCCAAGCTTCCCTGGTCTTTGACGTGGTCTTGCTAGATCTCCATAACCCCAAGGATGGTGTTGCTATTGAGAACCAGGAGGTGCCTGAGTCATGTGAGCGGAGGAGCCAGGCGGGAGACTTCCTCCGCTACCACTACAACGGCACACTTCTGGATGGCACCTTGTTTGACTCCAGGTAACCAAACCACTCAGCCTGACACATCCCACCTCCAGTTTGACTCCCCTTTCATGTCCATAATACGTCCAAATAGAGTTCTTTGCTTTTCCTTCTGGTTGGAAATTTTTGAGTGAAGTTGGGAGTCTTGAAAACTGGTGGAAAACCTCTCTGTGTGAGGAGGAAGACAGAGAGCTGTTTTGTGTCATGACAGTATCACAGACGCCATCTAGGGGTGGTGATCCTCCGGGTGAGGCTTTGGACTCGTGCCAGGAGACTCTTTTTGCCCTGTAGAGTTTATCTACCAAATAGGTAATGCTACTGAAGAGAGAAAATAAACACAGTCCACAGGTGACATCCTGAGAACGGTGAGTTTGTGTGCTAATGGACGGTTTGAGGTTCATCTCAAGACAGTCTTTCCATCTGTGCTTGAACACTGGCTTGTGTTTTGAAGGTTAATGACTTTCAAGCCTGGAATCAGCAATGAGGTCTCTGTGGTAAAGGAAGAGGGGTTGCTGTTGTGTCAGATTCAAAGCTCTTTGGGCACATCAGCCTCATGCACAGAATGACATGATGAATAATACTCATACCCTCCTGTCACTTTTATTTGCTCTTTAATGAGCAGTACTTTACCTTCCCACTCCAGCTGTCAGAACAGCTGGCACAAGTAGCTAAAAAGAGTTGAAAATGAGCCACTGTAAAATGTTTCATGAAATTAACTCAGGGAAAAATGTTTAGTACTACTAGGGGTGCTGCAAGCTGAAGATCAGGATCAGTTTGCAAACGTAAGCTGTGTAGAATTGCTTTGTGCTACCTCCCATGAGAAGGAGCCACAGAATTGTGTGTTTTGTATTTGAATTGAGGTGTGGTAAGGTTCAGGATCATCCCTGACCTCCTCATTCAGCTGCCCAGCTTGGTGGGAGGATAGCAGGAGACCTGCATCGACAGTCATCACTGCAGACTTTAACTTACAGCTTAGGAGAACTTTTAAGTTAAGAATTTAAAGCCTATCCACAGTGCACCTGCCCAGAATCTCTCTTTTTTGAGATGTAAATAAATATTGTCTGTAGCAATTAAGTAATTTTTGAAAATGGCTTTATTATTTATATTGGGGTTGTTGGCCAGAAATAGCAATAAATGCTTTGCAGACAGCAGCCTCTACATCACTGTAAAGTGCTGACAGTTGTTAGAGGGATTGTTAGGGCATCATACCCTGGCCTCCTGCAGAATTTACAAGAAAGGCCAATAACTAACAAGTATCTGTGAATAAATAGAGGGGCTAACAGTAGGTATTGAAAGCATTGGAGTTGTCAAGGAAAAAATTCCTCACTAGTACAGGGAGCGTGCCAAAAGCACTGTGAATGGCTGAGGTGGAGAGTTCTAATAATATTTTCTTCCTATTTTTTTTTCCTCTGCAATGTTCAGCTGCAGAACTGCCCTTGGGCAGCTCAGCCAGGGCTGTCTGGACTTAGAGCAGTTGAATAAACCTCTGAATTCCATCAGGGTCTGTACTGGTCTTGCTCTTTCCCACAGTTACCTGGTAAAGTTGAATTGAAACCTTTCTGCCTTCCCTTCCTTGGGCTGTGCTTTCATGTAGCACGCCTGGCAGAAGACAGACACAGCCTTGTAGTAAGCATAGTTTGTTGTCACAGGCTTGTTTTATCCTATTGTCAGGTGTCAAAGCAGATCCTTCAACCTACATGAAAGTGATTGACATAGTTGAGAGTTGTTGAGAGTGAGGTCTCCCCTGAGCCTCCTTTTCCCCAGGCTAAAGAACTCCAGGTCCCTCAGCTGCTCCTCACAAGACTTATGCTCTAGATCCCTCATCAGCTTTGTTGCCCTTCTTTGTACACGCTCTGGCATCTCAATGCTCTAGATCCCTCATCAGCTTTGTTGGCCTTCTTTGTACACGCTCTGGCATCACAGTGTCCTTGTTGAGGGGCCCAAAACTGAACCCAGAACACAAGCTGCAGCCTCACCAGTGCTGAGTACAGGGGGACAATCACTTCCTTACTCCTGTTGGCCACACTTTTGCTGGTACAAGCCAGGATGCTGTTGGCCTTTGTGGCCACCTGGGCACACTGCTGGCTCATCTTCAGGTGGCTGTTGATGAACACCCCCAGGTCTTTTTCTGCCAGGCAGTTTCCAGCCACTCTGCCCCAGGCCTGGAGCATTGCCTGGGGCTGTTGTGACCCAAGTGCAGGATCCAGCACTTGTTGAACCTTATCCCTTGGTCCTCATCCCATTGATCCACCCTGGCCAGACCTCTGTAGAGCCTCCCTCCATGGACACACTTGGTGGGCTAAGCCCGTTGAGCGTGGTGATTGCATTGTGCCTCGAGCTAGTTAGTGACCATGTGCTTGACCTTGACCTTAAGTGGTTTAAGAATTATCTCTCAGACCTGTTGGAAGGTTCTGTGCTTTCTGGAGCCCCTCCAGCCCTGCTGAAATGCAGATTTTTTTCCACAGCTACTCCCGAAATCGCACGTACGACACCTATGTTGGGAAGGGCTACGTGATTGCTGGGATGGATGAAGGTTTGCTGGGTGTGTGCACTGGTGAAAAGAGGCGGATAATAATCCCCCCCCATCTCGGGTATGGAGAAGAAGGGAGAGGTGAGCTTGACTTTTCATTCAGTCTTCCAGAATGAGTGATGGTTTAGTGTGTCTCTGTGTAGTTCTGTATTTTTTTGTCCTTTGATAAGTTTATGAATGAGTTCATTATTTTGTGGCCTCACAACTGACAGGATTACACCTAGAATTTGCAAAATTACTTTAATTAGCTGAATAAGTAGGACAATAAGAATGCAGAACAATCTCACCTGTAATTAGTGACCTGAAAGTATTTGGATAATTAGTGTTTTGGGCTGACTGGTACTTTGGTGCCAGGAGCTCTGCAGTGTGAGATCTTCCTTTCTTCTCTTAACAAGCTCTGTATGCTGATGGAATTCATCCTGTTAAATTTTCTGCCCCGTTCCTTCCCCAGCTGTGGGTTTTGTGGGCTCCTAAGCCACCTCTGGATGGACGTGTCTGTCAGTCCTGGGAGTGCACTGGCACATTATCCTGGGAAGCAGGGGGAGAAGTTCCTTGCTATGAGGACGTTTTAGGGCAGTGTAACCTTTTAGACATAATGGCATTCCCTGAAGCATGAGAAGTCCTGCAAGAATTTTGATGATCAGTGTGGAATTCATCCTGTTAAATTTTCTGCCCAGTTCCTTCCCCAGCTGTGGGTTTTGTGGGCTCCTAAACCACCTCTGGAGGGATGTGTCTGTCAGTCCTGGGAGTGCACTGGCACATTATCCTGGGAAGCAGGGGGAGAAGTTCCTTGCTATGAGGACGTTTTAGGGCAGTGTAACCTTTTAGACATAATGGCATTCCCTGAAGCAAGTCCTGCAAGAATTTTGTTGATCAGTGATGAGTTGGCACATGAAACACTAATCAGTTATTTAGGGTAGTCACAGGAAATACCTACAGGAATTATTGCTTCATTTCTCCATAATTTTCAGTTCAATAAGAATGGAAATTTTTTCCTTCACTGTTGAACTGAATGTTTAGCACTAGTTTTTCCCACGTTGGATGCAGTTTGCATCTGTCACATAGAGAAGAGATGTAATCCTTCAATTCTGACTGAGAAGAGCAAAATGACTCCATGGGACAACACAGTGACACCAGATCCTCCTCCAGGCTGCAGCACCTGCCCATCATAAGCCATCCCAATGCTCCGGGTACCATTTCTTCCTCTACTTGCTCATTTGCTTCCCATTTAGGAAAGATTCCAGGCTCTGCAGTGCTGGTCTTTGACATCCACGTGGTTGACTTCCACAACCCCTCGGATTCGGTGGGCATCACTGTGAACCACAAACCTTCCAACTGCACCGTGCTGAGCAAGAAGGGAGATTACCTCAAGTACCACTACAACGCCTCGCTGCTGGACGGCACGCTGCTGGACTCCACGTGAGTCTGTCACCTCCTGAAGGAACCAGCCCTGGCAGCTGGGGAATCAGGGGGAGTTCTTTCTTCTTGCCCCCTGCAAAGCGGGCTGGCAGGGAAGAAAGAATTTTTAAGTAAAAAATGGAGTGTTTCTGTAGGATATATTTTTCTTTTTACATCTGCCTGCCTGAGGTGTAGAGGAGGAGGTAAAGAAAGACAGTCTGTCCTGGAGTAATGAGAGAACTGGGAACAAAGAGGATGTAGGAGAGTGTTGGAGAACATAAACACTACAGCTGGAGTGGTGAAACGGGTTGTCTGCGTGGCAGCCTGGTTTAAATGGGTGCTTCAGGTGTCTGGGCTGGCCATACCAGAGTGACACAGGGCTCAGCATGAATGAGCTGTCCAAGTTGGTTCCATTTTTTGGGTAGGATTTGTGCTCTGTGCTGATGGAGTGCTCCCCAGAGAGGTCTGGCAGGGCTGCTTGGTGTAGTCTCGTTAAAGCTGTCTCGAGTGTGGTTTGTAGTAACTGGTCACCCACACAGGTGTAGTTTTCCTGTAGTGTGGTGTTGTGGTAAGTGTCAGCATTGGGAAGGGCTTCATCATGACTGTGATGACAATGTTCCTCTTCCTCCTTCCTGTTGACAGTAGGTTGATGAGGGAAGCAAGAGATTGCTCCAGTCTATCTCATGGAGAACTAAAGTGAGCCCATGCTGCTGTTGCTACAAGGATGCTTCTGCTAGCTTATTTTCTGCTTTCATTTTTGGATAGCAGAAGTCATCTAAATAATATTTTATTTTCAGAAGGGAAACTGGGAAAAGCTGTTTTTGCCTGGGTCATAATTAACACAGGAAGCAGCTCATGGTTTTCAGTGTCCACAGCAGCCTGCAGAGCTGCAGAGCAGGTGGAGGTTGAAGCTCAGGGTGTGCTGCTGTGGGGAAGTGCTGTGTTTGGATCCAAAACACCTCTCCATGGCAGGGACACTCAATTCCCTTCCTGCAGCAGGAACCGAGGGGTGTCCAGACTGTCTTACCCAAAACAGTTGACAGAGAATCAAAGACCATGAATTGTGTGCTCCTAATTTTAAGGCTGACCTCCTGGCCACTGAGTTGTTTTCTTTGCAGATAACACTGCTGTACAAACACGTCCTGCAGTGGTACAGCCAAGCCAAGTAACCAAAGAAAGGAGAGCTACAGAAGAAAGGCTCCTGCTGCTGTGGCACATACTGAGTGACAGCCCCTAACACTGCACCCTTTGCTTTTAAAATCACAAAATGTGCTTTAACTTCAGGGGGTTTTAATTTGTGATAATTCCTAATTTTATAAGCGGGCTGCCAGCAGCAAGGTATAATCCAGAATATAATGTGGCTGAAGAGCAGCAGTAGCAGAATACTTCCAAGCTGTCATGTTAAGTGAGTGCCACACTGCAGTGAGTCCATTAGAGGGGTGCCTGAGCCACAGGAATGCACCCACATCCTTACAGGGTGGTGGCTGTGGGACAAATGTACGTCTGCATCCTTACATCTGCTACAGAGTCCAACTTCATTAGGGAAAAAATACGTGAAAGGCAAAAGCCCTTATTCTGAGATAAAATACTTTGGGGTTTGACAGGATGAATGATTTTATGTGGATTTCATTGGAGTAGCCTGTAGTTTTAGTGCCAGGTGGCTTGTCAGCAGCAGGGACGCTCCTGTTTGGTGTTGGCTGTGAGTCACCTTGAGATGAGCTCCAGGGAGCTGCTTGGTAGAACAGAGCATTGGGCATGGAGTTAATTTTTGGCAGTGACAGGGTAGTCACTAGAAGCTGCTATTTCTGTGGTAAACTTGAACAACAGAAATTGAAATACACTCATTGTTCGTTGAGTTTCTATTTATTTATTTATTTTTATTTCTTTCCTCTCTAGACACAGCCTTGGCAAGACCTACAACATAGTCCTGGGCTCTGGGCAGGTGGTGGTGGGGATGGACATGGGCCTTCAGGACATGTGTGTCGGGGAGCGACGGACGGTCGTGATTCCACCTCACCTCGGTTATGGAGAAGAAGGAGTTGGTGAGTGAGCAAAAGCTACTGCACACCCACTGAGCATCTCCTGGGTAACTGAGACACAGCCATGCACGTGTTGTTACCTGCTGTGCACTAGGTGACTGTCTCTTAGGTGCTTCGATGGGATATTTTAGGGTTTTTGTCACATAGCCAGCACCCATTCCCCAGTGAGATGAAGGTGCTGTCTGTGCTGTGCTGTAAGCCATGCTGTGGCTTTTTACCCATAAAAAGACCATTCCAGTAGAGAAGGGAACACCCCCCAGCAATGCTGCTGTGTCAGAGGGGAAAGCTCCAGGCACTCTGGTGTTGCAGAGGGATGCAAACACTGTTCTCTGTGGTGGGGAGCTGGGGCCTCGCCCCATGTTATTCAGGGACACAGACCTGCAGGGGGCTGTTCAGCACTCACCTCTTAAAATATTCAAAGAAAACTCAAAATTCAGAAACAACTTACTGCATGTGAGGTGCAGAGCAGCGTGTCGGTGCTGTTGGAACCCAACACTGATACATTTAAGGCAGTTTGCTCTGTCAGAGCATTGAGGCTTGCCAGTTTTTAATGACAGGGACAGCAATAATAAAAAAAAATACAGAAGTGACAGGAACTTTCCTATCCCAGTATGTGGCTGTTACTGGTCTTGCAAAAGACTCAAGGGGAAGGAGACTATCAGGGGATCACCAGGATCAGCAAACTCTGACATGTATGGAAACAGCTGCCTAAGTTGCTGTGTTCTTTGAATAGCTCCAGAACAATTTGTGTTTATAAAGACTGTCAAGTATCACGTGCCAAGCTTAATGGAGAATTAATTTGTGATGAGAAGTAAAGCAGCATTTTCAATACTACCTGTCTTCCATGAAAAATTAGGAGTATTATACAGATAGGCAACATTTTATAGGATAAAATTGCAGTTATATATAATACATTGAAAATTTCCTCATAACATAAAAAGGCTCACAGGTATTTGCCAACATTCAAACTGCTTTGGATGTACCTGGTCTGAAATGTTCCTTGTTGTTAGTGTTTTGGGATTCACCCAGATACCTGAGCAGATGGCCTGTTTGCTGCTGGACAGAACTCAGAGGTGACCTAGATTTTCTTTTTCAAGGATAAATTAAACTCCTTCCCTGGTTTAATTGAGGCAACATCTCAAGCTGTTGCAATGCTGCTGAGTCTGTCAGTAGCCCCTTGACACACAGTGCAGTGGTGAGATAAAGGGGAATGGATTAATTCCTGCAGTTTGACCTTGATAAATAAAATTGGATGCACTTTGGTTATGAAAGCTTCCTTTATATTTCAATCACCTCTGCTGAAGTGAACAGGAAGATTTGGTGGGTTGGGGGGTCAGAGGAAAGAAGCACCTGCTGGAGCAGGAAGAGAAAGTGAATAATGGATTGAAAGGGAACATACCCTTGGGTGCAGGAGAGGATAAACACCCTTCCCTGCCCTTTGTTGTGACAGAGGGGGAAGTCCCTGGAAGTGCTGTGCTAGTGTTCGACATCGAGCTGCTGGAGCTGGTGTCTGGCCTGCCTGAAGGGTACATGTTCGTGTGGAACGGGGAGGTCTCTCCCAACCTTTTTGAAGAAATAGACCAGAATCATGATGGAGAGGTTCTTCTGGAGGAGGTAAGCTGGAACAGTGGAATGGCTTGCAGTGGTTTGCTGCTGCTGCTTTCATCAGGGTGTTTTCTCCTGCCACCATCAATGCAGGTGTTGATGGATGGGGTCTCCCCTCCTCTTCTTCTGACGTGGTGTTGGGTGTCAAATTAACAGGAAGACAGGTTGTCAGTTAAAACATGGCTGTTTAGCTTTAGAGAGAGAACCAAAAAGAAAAAGAAATAGAGGAGTGGTCACACTTCACACTACTTAAGATTATTTACTGCTGTGGTCTCCTTGGTCCACAACAGATGCTCAGGGCACAAGTGCAAGAGGCATTTAGTGATCAGTGACCCTTGGCTGTATCAGCCTTCTCAGTGTCTGTTCTTTGGAAGTTTGTGGTGAATTCCTGAGCCAAAGCTGAGCCTGGAGCAGTGCATCCAGACACTGATCACTTGTGGAGCCTGGCCGTGCCCGTGGCTGCTCCTTCCCCAGGGGACGCTGTCAGATCACCTTTGTCTTGTCATGGGTCCAGGACACACTGGAATAAGTGAGGGAATCCCTGTGGAGCTCCACAAAGAGTGATTTAACCTCACGTGTCTGTCCTAATTAGTCCCATGCAGTTGTAAGCTCTGTAGGATAGTAACAGCAAACTTGTACACACACTTAATAAGCAGCGAAGTGCTGAGCAGTCTACAACAGACAAATGCTACTTCTGTGAGTACTCTTGGGTCTCAATGCCCATTTCATTGTGAGCTGCTTTCTCCTCCTGTCCCTCCACAGTTTTCAGAGTACATTCAAGCTCAGGTTGATTCTGGCAAAGGAAAACTGGCTCCCGGGTTTGATTTTGAAATGATTGTTAAAAATATGTTCACCAATCAAGACCGGGATGGAAATGGCAAAGTTACTGCTGAAGAATTCAAGCTGAAAGACCAGGAGGCCAAAGAGGAACACGACGAGCTGTGAAGAGAAGGAAAAAGAGGAGTCCTGAGCTGACCTGCTGCTGGAACCCGTGTACTGGAAGGGGCTTTGGTACACGTGTTTCTGAGGGGTCAGCACTCGGAGGGACAGCCCGGTGTCTGCCTGTGCCTATGTGCTGGGAAGCTCCAAAACCAGGAGAGATTTTCAGCTGAAATTGTTAGGTTTAATTGAACCAAGTGTTAAGTGCCTCAAGCTAGGATGTATAAACGGATAAAACGTGTACTGCCATGCCTGGTGTCATGAACAACGTGGTCTGGTTTCATGCTAAAGATCAGAAATTCTCGTTGAACTCGGATGGGTGGATGGGTGGATGGGTGGATGGATGGTAGGGAGAAAACTCACCAAGTGCTTTTTAAAAGTGTTTTAAAAAAACCTTCTGTATCCAAAATATTTGTGCAGGAGAATGAACCAGAAGATATTCCCCATGCAAATAACCTGTAAAAACTGCCAGCTGCCTGGTTCCTTTCAGAGGGTGCAGGCACTCTTCCCAGGAACTGAACAAACTCGTGGGAATATTTGCCAGCAGGAGCTGCAGCAAGCTGCAGAACATGCAGGTGACAGTTGTGCCATCACAAAATTCCCATGAGCTGTGAGTTGACTTAAACAGGCCTAGAATTGTAACTGTGTCTGTGGTGGGTTTTCACCTTACAAAGCAGATTTCTGCTCTCTGTGTTGTACTCACCTCCTGCTGGCCATCAGTGACTCCTGAACCTTTCTAGTTGCAACCATATTTATAGTTCTGTTATAAATATTAGTCTTATGGGGTCCAAATGCTGGGTGTGACTGATGTAGTGCCGGGCTCGTGTCTCCTGTTTTGGGGATTGTTAGGGTGAGGAGTAAGTTCTTGGCAGAGCAGCTCGGCCTGGCCAACAGACAGGCAGTGATGGACTCAAGGAACAGCCCTGTCTGCCTGTGCCTGCAGACACTGCCTGCCCCTCGGGGCACAACCAGCAAACTCTCCAGGCAACCACCCTTTAGCTCTAAAAATGCAACAACCTGTTTAATAGAAAATACACCAGACTGTTTTTCTGGAAGCCTATGTGATCCCCCTGGTTACACTACCTGCAGAGAGCACGGATACACAGAGTAAGACACAGTCCCAGGCAGGCAGAGAGGGAGCTGTGTTTCCATTTTATGCTTTTCTCTAGTCTCTTGCTTCTCCCCATCTGCACACGTGGGTTCTGAGCTCCCTGAGATGCTCTTTTTAAGTTGGATGAGAACTTTTCACGTTGGTTTTTAACACAGTTGTTCTAGAAGGTGCAGCAAAATATTTTTTTGGAATTTGATACCATTCTTTTTTGTTAAATAAAGAGTTGATCAACTATTGCTGTGAAGGTTTTTCTTCTGGCGTTTTGGTTTGTTGGGAGGTAAATATTGGTCCTTTATACCAGATGTAAATATTGTGGATACCAGTGAATGGCATTTGCAGTCCAAAGGTAAATAACCCGAATGGTTCCTTGGAGACATTACCATCTTGTGACAACAGCTTTCTGCACAAAACTCTCCCCTTTCCCAAATTTTGGAGGTGGGTTGCTTGCTTTTTGCTGTGGTTCAGGTGCATTGTTTCTGCACGCTTACAGAGCTCAGATAGGAGCAGGAAGCAAGTTGGGATCTGTGGAAACAACTTACCCTGTTCTCACGACATGGGCTCCCAAAACTCAAGTCTGACTTCCAGATATCCAGAATTGTTCTCTCTGTCAAATCCTTAGTGACTAGCTCTTCCAGCTGGTTCCCAGGAGGTGCTCTGCAGAGTTCCTAGTAAGCCAGGAGAGAAGAGTGCTCCTCCAGGGCAGCTGCAGGACAGAGAGCAGCGCCGTGCACCCAAGTGCAGTCATTGGTAATCCTGAAGGTCACTGAGAAGTGCACACCAGGGGTGGGGCAGCGGATGGGACTTCCCCAGTGCCCCCAGCTGGGGCAAGTACCCCTGAAGTCCTCACTGTGTTGCTCCATCAGCCTTAGCAAGCACCGTTTGTGCTCCATCTAAATGATGTCTTTCTGTCAGGAGGAAGGTTTTGTTGCCTCCTCACCTCTTCCCCCCAAGTCTGGAGGCTGCCATTTTGGAAATGAAAACACAGCTTTGGGGGAAAGCAGAGAATAAATGGAGAAACTTGATGCAAATTAGTGGTACTTGTACAGGGCATTTACTTGCCCAGGCAAAGGCAACAGAACTACAACAAATAGGGGCTAAACTGTGTGAAATGGAGCATTTTTGACAGCTAACTTAGACCTTGTCAGTTCTTTTCCACTGGCAGCTGTTGGCTCCTCCCTCCAAGGAAGGCTATTTAGAGTATCTATTTGGGTACTTTCTTACATGCTTAACTGAGAGACCTCACTCAGAAGAACAGAAGATAACCCCTGAAGGGCTGTTGCTAGCCAGGTGAAGTGGATGGTTCAGCTCAGGAGGGACTCCAGCAGTCAGGAGACTCCAGGTGCCAGTCCCAGAGCTGGGCAGCTGACTCCCATTAGCAGCCGTTGCTGAAGGGAAGCTGCCCACAGCCAAGGTGGGTGGTCACCTATGGGACTGTCAGAGCTTCAGGGGAGGAGACAAGGTGGTGTGTGCCCAGAAAAATCCAGGTATTTATCCATATTTTTGTGGTTCTTCTGTCCTAATTTGACAGTGAAACTTTCTGCTCTGTAACTCTGCCTGTTCCAAGTATGTTCAGAAATTATACCAGTTTGCAGCTGTTGAACTCAAATATTGGTTTTTGGTTTTTGTTTTCTGTGTGAAAAAATATTTCCCTTTAAGCTGAAATATGGCATATTTAACTAGCCCTTGGTGCAGGTTTTTGGCTTAGTTCAGGACTGTTAGATTGTGTTTGACAGCAAGAGGACATTTGAGCTGCCTGTAACACCCTCTCCAAGGAGGAAACATTTTTAGCTAAATAAAGGTCCCAAATACTTAACCGTGGACATGTGTTACATGTTATGCTATATTGTGAGTAGGGTGAGGGAAAAAGGTTACAAATTCATTTACCTTTGCTGCTTAGTCCTTGCTTTAAACTTCAGGTACTCTTCTGGGTATGGAAAAATGGTCTGGGAAATGCATGATATCTTCCTTTCCATACTGAATCATAAATGAAATACACTTTTAGGGTTGAAAAATGTTTCTGGTTAGAAAATTGATTTAGAGAGATATATTGTGAGTTGTTTCTTTTGCCTCAAACTGAATGCAGGATCTGGATAGCTGGAGAAGGGTGGTTTAACCTGTAGCTGCAGTGTTAATAGTGTTTGCAGTTTGTTTTGTTCATGGTTCTGAGAGTATCAGTTTTGATAATATGAATTCTTGCTTCTAGACAATGAACTAGCAATAAAAAGATGGGGTTTTGAAAAAGTGGAGGATATCTAAAAGGGTTTTAAGTGCCCATGTAGTTGGGAAACCATCAAGTGGCCAGTTCTGATAGGCTTGGGCTCCAGGCAGGCTAAGCACTGACTTCAGTAATGTGGACTAAGGTGCAGCTGGAGACTACATGTTTCTGTCTGCCAGGATGTTCTGGTAACTGCTTTTAAACATGCTGCCTATTCCTTTTCCATGTTGCTCTGCATGTGCTCTTCTATGTGGTTTTGACTGATTTTTGTTTATTTTTAATTTTTCTTCAGCTGGGGGTGGGTTGAACAGTGAGGCCCTGGTGGTGCTGAAGCAGAGATGGCTTGGTTCCTGCAGGGCTGGGCGAGGTGAGGGAGGATCAGAGTGTGAAATCCTGAGCAAGTCAGATGGGAACACGGGGTGATCCTGCCTCTCAGAAACACTGCCCAGGGAGAGCAGAGCTGCTCCCAGAGTTGTTGTTCTGGTGCCAGGGAGATCCAGTGTGCTCGTAGCCATGACAATCTTGTGGCAGAAAGCATGTTGCTGGCCTGGCTTGCCCCGTGGAGCTGTGGTTATCAGCCACTTTTCACATACTCTAAATTTTAACTGTTATCTGGGTTCCAAAGGTAACCCTCCTGTAAACGGAAAATCTTGTCCCAGGGTAAACTTTGGGAGCAGTGCCTGGGAATTAGCCCCTTGCAGCTGGAGACTGGCTGAGTAAGCAGTGCATCCAAACACCTTGGTGTTTTTCACAAGTCCTTTGCCTTTTGGACTTTCCTTTGGCAGCTGTGACAAAGAGCCAGTGTGATTCCTTGTTTAAAAAGCTCCAGATCCAAGAAGCACCAACACTACTCTCTAAACCCTTGACATTAGCTCGAGCAAGGTAAATTCTGTAGGTTCCTAAACCCCAAAATGTGGACTGTTAATCAAGGCTGCCCTGTCCCTGGCTGCCCCAAGGGGACCTGCTGCACCCCAAGGGAACTGCTGCCCTTACCTGTGACTCCTTCCACGCCAGGCTGCAGGCCACGAGCCTCTCTCCTGCTGGGTGTGGGAGCCTCTCTCCTGCTGGGCATGGGTGACAGGCTGAAGAGCAGCTCTCCTGAGGCGGCTGTCCCTGCCCTGGAGCTCTGGAGCTCTCGTGGCTCGTGCTGCTGGGCTCTTGCTGGCCAGGCTGAGGCAGCTGCTGCTCCTGGCACCCCCAGGGCACCCTCAGCTCTCCCTGCTCTGCAAACGAGCATGGCCGAGTCGCCTCTGCCGGGTCCTCCCGTGGCTTGAGGGGTTTTCTGCTCCAAGGGTGGCTTCTGGGGTGCTCGCCTCTGGGGATCAAGCTGCCCCTGTGGAGGGACAGGAGCAGGGAGTACAGGGCTGTGGATTGTATGCAAGGAGAACATCAGTCAGTCTTTGCCTGCTGAGGTGCAGGCTGGAACTTCTGAAGGGTCCCAGAGGAGAGCTCCCTGCCAGCAGGGCACGGGCAGCTGATGAGGAGAGGCTGCTCACACCCCCTCAGGCTGCACACAGCCTCTGCCAGGCCACCAAAACACGGGGTGACGTGACTCCAGTCCACTGCACAGCGGGGTAGAGAACCTGCCCCCATCTTGCTGCCTTGGGGAAGTTCCAGCAGGTGTGGTAACAGATGTAAGGCTGCTGATTTGGGGGAAAACACGACCGCTGCTGTGAGCCAGAATTTAGATAACAGGCCACAGGCTGGGCAGAAAGAGGCCACTTCCTGAGATGTGTGTGCTGAAAAGGGGCAGAAGTTATGGCTGTATTCTGTTAGCTTGTGAAACTATCCGTGCTTACAAAGATGAGAAACTTTGCCTCAGGTATACTAACCTAAACCACTCTTCCTGTTCAAGAGAAGATAAATAAACAGGAAGGACACAGCATATTCTGTAATGATACAAAAATCTATTAAGAAGAAACACTTTGCCTGAATTGGGTGAATAAAGCATTTTTACTGAAGAAAAATAGATGTGTGAAAAACTTCTGTGAAAGTCTGTAGCGTATGAGTCAGATCCTTCAAAGTCCAGCTGAGACTGAAATGCCTCCTGTGGGGGCAGCAAAGGCAGCACAAAGGTGCTCCCTGCTTAGCCACAGCATGTTTAAGTTTTCCATGTTACAAAATAGCCACGTTTGCTAAAATGCTCCTCTGAAATGCCTGATTAAAAAACAGTGATCCGTGGTATCCCATCAGCAGCAGTTTCACATCTATAAATCCAATTTAAATCTAGTTACAACAGGAGTGTGAGACAACAGCACAAGAGCAGTAAAAGTTGCTTCTAGTTGACAAATGGATACCGTATATATTTCCAAATACCAAAACGAAGATAAAAGTTTTAAATTAAATTAAACAGTTCTGTAAATGAGTAAGAAACACATCTAAGGTAGCACATGTGTGTGCTCTTCTGTCCAGTTGCCTCCTGGAAGGAATGGAGTGACTCGAGACTGCAATTTACAGGATCTTCTGTAGGATGGAGTTGGCAACTTCCAGGGATTCATCTTTCACCAAGACAATATCGTAAGAGTCCATGTATTTGTCCAAAAGCTCATCTACCTAATTGCAGAAGGGATGAAGAGAAAGACCCACTTAGTTACAGAATTACTGAAAGACTTTTTGCCATTAAAATATTGCCTCAGGTTCAGGGGATGAGCCCCAGGAACGTGTTGCTCCTGGGAGTGGATTCCCTGGGCTGACGGGGCAGGAGCAGCCTCACACAGCTGTGGGTGTGTTCCAGGACACACGTGCTCATTCCAGCATCTCACACAAAAAGGTACAGAAATAAAAACCTCCTCAGCTTCCCATAAGGCAGAAGGAAATAGAAACTGAAGTTTTCTCTGTCCTGAATGCAAAGGGATGGGCAGTACAAGCTAGCAAAGAGTTCTGTGTTACCTCAAAATAAAAGTTACTTGGTAGATTCTAATTTTGCTCAGTTATCAATCCAGTATTGAAAGGAAGGGGAGGAGCCACAGGAATGTATAAATTAATTTCTCTAGTGTATGAATTTTACTTCTCAACAAAAGACCTTTTCAGAAGTAGTTCAGTACAAAAACCAAAGCAATTTACATCTGTGGTCTTGTGGCTTTATGGGTTAGGAAAAAACCTCGAGGCAAGAAATCCCTGAAAAATGTTTAAATCTTAAAACAAATACAGGCCAAACACTTGATTTGGTGTCTGAAGCTTATCATAACTGTTTCTAGCTCACAGCATTTCACTGAAAGTTTACAAGGCTGGGTCAGGCTACTTACTTTATCGTTGAGATAGCCAATCTTAAGAATGTGTTCAACATTTGCTACCCCGTCTGCCATACTCAAGTCCCCTTGAGAATCTCCCAGCAGTATGATATTACTGTTGTCTTTTAGTTGCTTGAAGTACTCTGTGTTCTTCAAGGCACCATCATGTTTGTTGTAAACATGAATCAATTCTCCTTTAAATCCTTTTAATATTCCCTATTTAAAAAAAAAAAGAAACCAACACCAAAGTTATGTCTAGTGTCATACAGACAAGACAGAAGAAAGGGGTGATGTTACTGTTGAATTGACGTGATAAATTGCTGTTAAATACCACAGCAGCTGTAACAGCACTGCTAACACTGGGCAGCCAGCACTTCTCCCTGCTGTGTCACTGGTTCTCTCAGCCTGTCCCCAGTTCTCCTTGAGGGTGTCATTGGAGGACCTGAATGGTGTCTTCCTCTCCAGCTAACAGGGATGACCTGTCAGCCTCCCTTGGTTCTGCCTGGCAGAGTGCTGAGTGTGCAATTCTCATTTTCTCTGTTGGAGGGCAGATGGCTACATCTGTTGCATTTACACCTTGGAGTATATATAAATAGCTACTAAATACCAGGAGCAGTCATGTTTGATAAGAATGTGTTATTTCATACGTACATTTTCATCAAAATCCATGAAATTGGAAACCACTTTGACGTTAGAGTGGTAGACCCCAGCCTGGTGGATAACTTCCTCAAGAATGTCCCCAATCCCAGCAGAAAATATGAATACAGGAATATTATGTTCACTGAGCTTGTCAAAGAAGTTCTCATATCCTTCTCTGCAACACAAAATGTAAACACACATCAAATCCCAAAGAAAGGAAGCCAAGAAAAGCCTGAGTTCTCAAAAGGTGTTTACCTCATTTTTGGAAAAGAAAATTAATTTTTTCTGAGCATTTAACTTTATTTCTTTTCTCTCAGCTCTTCAAGTTAGCAAGAACATCAGCCTAACACAAGGCATGTAGCTTTACCAAGAAACTGCTGCATCAAGCTGTTTGGTCTTGGCCTGTATAATTTTTCCCCCTAAAACATTAATCATGTTTTAAAGATTTACTAACTCTTCCCCCTCCACAAACTCCCCAGAACAAGTAACTAGTAGAATTTTCTCTAGCTACTATTAGGCTTGTACACCTCCTTTCAATCTCCCTTGCTTAAATATTTGACTTTCTATAGGGCTATTGCAATAAAACAAATTTTGTTTTGTTTTTAAATCCTAAAAACACTTATTATCACTCTTTTTTTCCTGAAAGTCTGTTAGTTTTCAGTACCTAATCAAAACGATGGATAGTATTCCAGGAACAAGACAGTATTATCTTTACACACCTCCTCCATGCAGACATTGATTGGTAGAATTTTCCACTTAAAAAAAAAAAATTACAAAAGTTTTTGAGAGAATTTTAGCCTGTGAATGAAGATTCAGCCCCCATGGACTTCAGCTTTCAAACAGGCAGAGAGGGTGTGCTTGTCTGGTGTGTGAGAGATAAGAGTGCAGTCAGCATGAGAAACAAACACTTGCACCAGTTCCAACATCCTAATTCAGGAGTCCAAAACTAGTACAGAGAATGTTTTTCAAAGAAATAAAGCCAAGCTTTACATTCCCCTTAAAAAAGGTGTCACTAGTGCAATTTCAAGAGGATGAAAGTCTATAGAAATGATGCTTGTACAGGTGGGGCTGAAAGTAAAGTGGTTTCAGCTCTCTAGTTTATAGTCTGGTCACTGTAGGACATCAGCTACAACACCAATACAATGGGCACATGAAGAGCCTGCTGTGTTTAAGGTGGTTAAGGTGTCACATTTTCTTCTATTTTTCTTTTTCTCTCTGCCTCCTTCCTGCCCAACAACCAGTAATAATCTACAAAAAATGCTTTGAAACAGAATTGTTCAAATCAGAGGGAACTTACTTCAACATAACATCAGATTCCCTCACAATTTCTGCAAACTTATCCTTTTGTAAGCCTTGTTCAATGAGTAGTGCATGGGATTTATTGTACCTAGAATAGAAACAACAAATGGGTCAAAATCAGCTCGTTAAGATTCATCTGTCATTAAATCTCATGATGAAAGCATCCTGTATGGCTAATTCTTGCTCATTCAAGTTAACGGCAAAGTAAAAACAGTTGTTGCAAAACACTCAGAGATTAATTCAGTTAATGCATTAGCTAAAAGCTAATTACTGCCATTAATTTGATTTAATAACCATATTAAATCTAATGTAGTACAATTTGAAGGTGGGAAGTGTCTCTTACCATTCTACCATATATGGGTATTTTTCTTCAATAGTCAGAGCTGGATCAATTTCAATAGCATAATAGGTTTCTTTCAGCTGCAATAACTGAAGGGAAAAAAACACCAGCTATTTAAGGTATTTTTAGAAAGTGACACTTGATATTTGATCTATCCAATCAAAATAACTTTCTTCATTCTGATTACATTATTTAGACAAAAAGGAATCTGAAATGCTCTTTGAACAGAGTTAGGTTGTGAACGTCTCTAAGGAAAAATTGGATGCTGTTAAACTGAACTAGAGGTAGCTACCAAGGATACAAATATTGCTGTTCACTGCTACTGGTGATGGGATGTCTTGCAGCTGGTGAGACAGCTCAGAGAGCCTGCAGGATGTGGAAGCACCCCTTTTCTTATGCTGTGTAATTCAACAGAGGGTAGAGGCAGGGAGCAGTAGCAGCTGTCTGTAGGACATGCCAACAG
>NW_008630025.1:14117-22404 GCF_000691845.1 Merops nubicus | reverse complement strand
TCCTCTGTGATGAGCTTGGAGTTATCAATGATGTCTGGGGAGTGGGAAAAAAAGTGTTAAATGAGATGGCAAGTCTCTTTTACTTTGCTCTGCAGCTGTTAATGACATAGGTGACAATGATGTTTGATGATGTACCACTGTGTTTCCTCAGAACTTTTCTTACCAGCACACAATAAAAGACATGTTTTTCTCCACAGGCATGAAGATGTCCTTCCCCTCCTCTTTGAACTAAAAGGTCAATTACAAACTCTCTTATCTGTTTCTTGAGATTTAACTGTCTGAAATCATCAAGAGGCAGCCTATGTGTTTTAGGCTTTCCACTTCATTAGTAAATGGATTCTGTTTGTTCTAAAAGGCTACAGGATAAAGACGTCAAGAGCTCTGAGGAGTTTAGTCTGATTCCTGCAGGCATCAGGACTATGATGGGCTCTTAAAAAGTAAGTCAGCCCTACTATATCCAGCCACCAACATCTTAGAGTTCAGAACTTACTGTTTTAATTGTGAATGACAACTTATCTGATTTTAACCCACACAGATTGTGATTAAAACATATATATACATAAACCCACATATAGACAGTCACTAGAATACGTCTTCATTAGGATGTACAAGTCATTAGGTAACAAGTCAATATAAATTTCACATTTTAGGGAATAAAGTGGATAGAAAATTAAAATGTAGGAAAAAAACTAAAAGGAGTGAACCAAACAATCTGTATTAAAAAAAAAAATACTCACTATGACAAGTTGGACATCTTTTTCCATTGTAGGAAAATCTACTTAATGTCATATCAAAATCTGTAATAATCTATTTAAGGAAAGAAAAAGCAAAACTGTCTTACAACACGGAGGGACAAAATAAAGAATGGCTAGAAATTCTGGATGATCAACAATAGTTCCAGCTGAGTAGCATGTGCTATAGAAATCTCCCTTTTCTATTGAACTACTGTGATGTCAGCTAGAATACCCCATAAGAATAACTTTTTGTAACAAAACTGTTTTTCTAACTCCTTTGGTCAAGACTTTCCTGAAATTACTAAGCTTATGTATCATTTGCTTAACTAGAATCTGGCTGAATTACAGTTGAATCAACAAGGGCTATTAAGAGTTAACAGATGTCTAAGTTTTGGAGATTTCTTGAGGGCTAACTTCTGTTATTTACATATATATATGTATACACACACAGGTTCTTAAAATTTTTGGCACAGAGCAACAGACACATGATTGCTTTCATTCCACACTGGTTGCACCCTCTACTATTTTACCTGAAGTTTGGCAGCTCCACCTTTGATGAGGCCACAAATAATTTCCTCTACTCTCCCCGGGTCCTTAATATGGACAGTCTTCTTCTGAAATTCTGGCATCTATGAAGAGTAAGAACAAGACAGAAATATACTCACAGAGGAAAACTCACCAGGTGATACCTGCCATCCATCAGGTGGGGAGCTCTGCATCTAGGAGCAGTTTCAGGTGACATCGAGACATGCTCAGGAGAGGAAGGCAAGTTAAGAGTAAGAAGAAGCAGAAAATACTCTGGATGTATTAGCTGATGCCTACATACAGTTCTGTTTGCTTTCAACATCTGTTTTTGTTTCTGTTCTTAATATCAAATTATTCAATAAGCTGACACAGAAGAGATAACTGTATTTGTAAGAAGTATGGGAAATATATATCTCTACACACACACCTAAAACCAGGACATATGGGATCACCTGTGGTTCAAGTATGTCACTGGGAGGTGAACCTTACAACTAGCTCTCTGTGCAATTCAGGCCCTTGAAGTCCCACTGCAGATAAGGAAGGCAGGCTGATACTAGGCACCCGTTGTTTTGCTGAGAAGGCTTTTGAAATAACACAGGCTATCTCAACACATTCCTTTTGAATGAAGAATATTTCTTGAATATTATTAGGAGTGATGAATTTGTTAAAAAAGAAAAAAAAAAAAAACCAACCACAAATACCACAACCCCCCACTCCTCCCCAAACACCACCCTCCTCCCCAAAGCCTTGGCTTACTCTAAATTTTCTCTGCAAGCTTGCAGAAATGGTAAAAGAACAACTTATTGACAGAAATTTCCCAATTTAAATGTATTTCCTTCCTTTATAACTATGCGTGGACTCTTTCTGAAGCAAAGGCATCAGGCATTTGCAATCTGTCAACATGGTTATTTAAGAGTAGTAATTTAATTTTCTCTATACAGAACTTCGGAGACGATGATGTCCTAGAAGTTATACTCTGATCATTCAGCTTTCCTTTCCTTATACCTCGTGTGTAATCTTTGCTGCAGTGAGCTAATGAAATTAAATAAAAATGAATTAAAAAACAAAACAAATCAGCTTCTATTTCCAGACACATTTCCAGAACCATAGTTCTCATATCTCCAGTTGTTGGTAAGTCACACAACACTCTCTCCTCCTGCTCTTGATGGTACTAAGCCATTTGTTTACTAGTAACAATCCCCTTGCAGTTGAAATACAATTAAGCTATCATTCAAGAAAAATACGATATCTTAAAGTCTTGCAAACGCACGTTTTTTTGCAATGGAAAAGCTGCTTGTGTGTCAGGGAACAAAGATCTGGAGCTATCTTTGAATACCAGCTCTAGTCCCTTCTGCCCTCAGGTATGAGCAAATTATTACAGGTACATCATTCTCAGCAGATACTTGACTAATCCATTCTTCAGAACCTCCATTCACCTGTTCCTCAACCATTCTATCAGAAAAGTTTGATTATTCTGTTTAACCTTCTTTACTGTAATTTTAGGTCATTCAACTTGGAGGCAAGTATTCTTTTTCCCAGGTGCTCACTGGGTATTTTTCCCTTCTTCCTGAACTAAAGAACCCCAGTTTCCTCAATGTTCTTTTGCAGAGCACAGTTTTCTAGACCTCTGACAATTTTTGATGTTGTCCTGGCCCATCCATTTGAACCATATCGTTCTTGAAACCCTGCATCCCTAATTGTGGGTACAACCTTTCTGCTCTGCTCTGCAAGTCTGCCCTCAGCTGCAGGGCTACGTGGGACCTGCCTTCAGGTCATATTTCTGCATATACATTTGCATATGTTTGCTTTGTTAGCAGTAATTTGATGATAATGATCCAAATTCAGTTGGTAATAACCAAATACTCTTCAAAATTCCCCCTAAGCAGAAACAGGTAGCTGCATGAAGTGCCAGATCTCACATTTAGCCTTGCAGGACTGTATCTTTTCTTCCACACCAGTGCTCCTGTTTTTCAGTAGAACAAGTAATTCTAATCCCCAGTTTGGTTACTGCTGCTTTCTGGCTGATAGCCTCAAAGACACTAATGAAAACAGAAATCCTACTAAAACTCTAATCATGAGTCTCTGATAATTTTCCAAGGTTCTCCACCCATCCAGAAAGTATCATCTATACCAGAATAACTTGCCAAAGATTCTTAACTCATGAGTATTTATGACTTCTTTGCTTTGCAAGTCTCATAAAGAAACCAGGATAAATTTCACTTAAGTTTGGAAGGTTTAAGGCTTTCACTTGCCATCCTATGGCAGACATTTTCTGCACAAGTGGTGCCGCCTAAACCAAAACACTTGTTCTCCCCCTGGCTGCAGTCAGTACCTTACCACTTTTATTAGCACAGCAAATTCAAAAAAGGTACAGTAGGGTTGGCTTCCAACTATCTGCTATGTCCCAGCCTGGGAATCATTGAGAAGGCTAATGAGTGTTAAAATATAAAATTCCTGAAAAATATCCATTAAAGAATTCCCTAATATTCTGACAGGCACAAAACATTCATAGCTATCTAGTCACAGCTATCAGCAGCTCTAGTTTCATGAAACGACATACTAGAAATCTGCAGCTATTTAAAGGTGTTTTATGGTATTTCTTTTCTTTGTTACACAGTGCTGGTAAACAAAATTAACCTTACCACTTGATTGGTGGGTACACAGCATTTTGTTCTCAATAATGACAGAGCAAGTGGACTCTGTTTTGTATTTTTTTTTTTTCACTGTAAATAGTCTACTGTAATTCTGTTGTCTTTCAGAAGGCAAATTATGTGTATTTTGAGACTTGGACCACAAAACCTAAACAAAGTGAAAGCTAAATGAGTGCTTTTGTAAGAAGTAATTCAAACATTATTTGGTTTACTTAGATACTTAGCAACAGACTTCCTAACATAACTGATTTAAACAACAGATGTTGGGGAGATGGAGAGATCAGAGGGAGAGACTGGGTGAGGCAAGCTGGATTGCTTGCTACTGTTTTATTTCAGACTGAGGCGTTTCATAAGTTTCTGAAATAACCTGAGGAAAAACCTCTTTTTAGTAAACACTCTGGTAGAGGATGTTGAACAAGATATTGCTTAAGATTTTAAGTAGGATGAAAGCTTCCTGCTTTGATGTTGTAAACTGATACACCTACTCAAGATCAGGTTTTAAGGTTCATTTATTTCTAATCCATCTTTTGTTTTTGCACAATAATTGAAGTCAGTTGAAGAGTACTTTAATTTGGGGAGGGAAAAAAAGAAGTCTTCTGCAGCAAGTATAACCCAGATGATTTCAGTCTCAAAGGCACTTTCATAGGCAAACCAAGTCTTCACTCTGGATATAGCATCTGATAAAGCCTCAGACAAATACTGTTAGTCAAAACAGCCACTCCCCCATCACTACTTCCTTGTATTAGTATTTACAACTGAATGTTAATCAGCAGTTATTTTATTTAGGCTTTACCACTATTATACTAGAAATAAATGAAACTGTTTAACAAGTGGTCGCCAGTTTTCTAGCATACTATCTCCTCCAATGTCTTACACTTCTGCCCAGTCTACTGTTGTTTTTTTGTTGCATATTTGCCATTCTTCAGAGTTGAAAAAGGCAGATTCAAGTTGGATAGAACTGAAAGAACAGAGTGAAAAATGGCTAATAAGAAAACTCAGTCAATTTGATAAAACTTCTGTTTGTATTAATTGCTTAAGAAAGCTGTAGGAGTCAACTGGGTCTGCACAAGAGGCCTGGAATTCTGATGTACTGGTTGACTGGGAGGAACACATACAGAGAAACAGCCAAACAGAAATCTCCACAGCAGCCAGCAAAGGCAAGAAAGCCTTTCAGAGCAAGGATCTTCTACACACAGAACTGAAGCTATGTAAACACAGGCAAAGGAATTCATCATTCATTGTGGCATCTGGCAGCACACACACCATCCTGCATCACTGAAGGGCCTCCTCTGTCCAGTGCCATTTTATAGAAGTGCGAGAAGAGTTTTGCTTTTTCACCAGGGACATCTGGATGTTACTGAAATAGCTCAGAGGCCAGGATCTCTTTTAAAACACACTAAAAAAGGACCACTCCCAAAGGTAATTTGTGGCTGGCCTATACACTGGCCACAAACACATAAAAGTTTCTAGTCTCTGACATTTTTAAGGAACCTTCAAAGGGAACAAGGAGAATGAAACTGAAAAAAGTTCTTTTAAAGGTTGAGCTTAATTGGATTTATGAAAAAGGAAAAAAAGATCTGCTTGTTTGTGATAGCAGGTAACTGGAATAAGGATGCAGGAAATTCTTTTGTAGCTAACAGTGTTACAGCCATACCTTGATGAACGGACAGTAATGGGTTCAGGCAGGTTTGGAAATCCCTCAGTCCTACAAACCACAGAACGGGTCATTTACAACAAGGATAGTTCTGAAAATCACAAGACGTGCATCTGTGGAGCTGGGTTACATAAAAAGGAAGAGTATTTACTGTAAGGACTATATTGAATTCTAGTCTTGAAATAAAGCTGCTTATGTACACTTGGATAGCAGGAGTGCAAACAGAGCTGCTCTTATGTTGTATCTGGGTGCTGCTTATACCTATACACATTGTTTTCTTAGTATCTGGGACAGCCCATGTCTAGGTGCATGCTGTGTTGGTCTGATTGTAACACAAGGGCTGGTGACACTCACACAAATGAAGTGCAGGCATCTAAGAGAGCTCACAGCTGCCACAGTAGGCGTTTCCAAACAGGGATCCTAGGGAATTAATAACTGATTGTGTACACAAAATGGGATGTCATCTTCTGTAGGTAAGATTTCACTGAACTTTTGAATCTACTGAGTGCTGGAGGTGAAGAAGCTACTTCCCTCCCCCTACCCAGTAAAACAACATAAGTCCCTATGATTAAAAAAAGAAATAGAGAAAAAAAATTAAAAATAGTCTCCAATATAAAAAGGAAACTTCATATAAAGGCCAGCTTTGAGGCTTTCTGCTGTAATTTCAGGTTGGGAAGCATGAGCTGATGCATAACTTGTTAGTTACATTGAGATATGGCTCGTTTCACAATCAAATCTACACACACAGCCTGAAATATTACTAATAATAAGAGGTTATCATCATCTCTGCTAAGTATGAATACTAATAAGTGTTCTTATTTTACACAGACTAACCTAGTATGGATGACTCCTGAAAATCACTGCTAAGAAAACACCCTGCATTATGGGTGGATAAAATTTTAAGGGAATGTCTCTATAATTCCCAGTGATGGCTTAGAGTACTTTGTTAGGTGTTAGTAATTCTGAATAATAACAACTGTTCTCACACTTACAAATGTATTCCAAATAGTCCACAAAATTTCAGATGACTGTAATGTCATGAGAGTGAGAGGACAACGACTAAGAACTAGCAGGAATACTATTGACAGTATGTGCATTTCAGTTATCACAGAAATTCTTTTTTTTCCCCTACTTCATTGATAAACTTGCTTTAGACTAAACTAGGCTCCAAATCTATGAACTCTAGATACAGAGGACACACAAGGGTGGGCTGGCTAGGAAAAGGAATTATTAGTGTTATTTCTGAAGAAGGAAAATGCAAATCAAAGTGACGTAATGGATAGGATTCAATTATTTGTAGATTTTATTTCAAACCTGTGGTAACAGCTTCCAGGTAAAAAAGTTTAAACCAAGAATAAGTTAAACTTATTTTGGGAACTGCAGATGCCCAATTCCAAGGTCTAAGACTAGCTATCACATATACTTGCTTGTGGACATGTACCAAAAAAGGCAGGGCATGGTATCAGTGAGAGCTGTGAAATCTGATGTGCTGGCAAGCTGCAGAAACTGGTGTGAGTGTTTTTTGGTGGTGGCAGAAGGTAACAGTTTGGGGAAATTATAAAGAAAAGGTACATGTTCCTTACTTTACAGCTTCTATTCTACTCCCTTTTTCTTTTTGTTATTATTACAGAACATTAGTTTAATCTACTTACTCTAGAAAACAAAGCTTACCAAAAAACTTTTGAAAAGCCTGTAAGCTTCGTCCTGTAGCTTCTGCTTTTTGCAGCGTGTGAGTGGGGAGAAGCCAGGAAGCCAAAACAACCCCCACAGCCTGAGAGCCTGTGTGTAGCTCTTCCTCCAGCTGTACATGCTCACGTACTGGGACACGTGCTCGTATGCTCATCTGTGTCTAAACTAAGACTGGCTTTAATTCAGAGGATTTGGAGGTTTTTCTCTTAGCAGCCCCAGCTGTTAGTGGGCTCATCTTTTAGCCAGGAACACTAAAGGCCACTGGGTGTGAGTGCAGTCACACCAGTCACTCCATGATGTGCAGCTAGTGAGAACCATGCCAGCGATCGTGCAGCCTGCTAGCACAGCCTGAGCTCAGGACAGATAGTTGTCATTTTATAACTACCAAAACAAAAATGATAAATTTTATATTCATAAGATGTAAACTCAAATATTGTAAGAAATCCTTAGTAACTAGTAATTACCAAATTACTCTTTTGGTAGTTTTGCCACAAAATAGCCTTAGGATTACTTATCTAACAAGCAGACAGGCAAATGTTATTATGGAAATCAGACAACAGAACACTGAGTCTTTTCCCAGCTGCTTGGTAACATGCTGCAAAACCAGATACCCAGCACAGGTTACACCAAGTAACTGAAGTGGCTTCACTACCTAAGCTATTTTAAAAGATGGAATAGGATATGTACTAAAAATAATTTTCCATGGCTTGTTTTCTTTAATTATTTACATCTGTTTACAATTCATGTGCTGGACTCTGATAGTTAGTTGGGGGGGAAAAAAAAGAAAAACAACACATAAAAAAATTTGGAGAACTTTCACAGAAGACAAGACAACAGCGTTTCCTCTGGTGCTTTTAAAGGAGAGTACCTGTGCGTTGAGCTTAGGGCACTCCTGATTCTTCTGTCCTTGATTTTGTCCTACTGCAACAGCATAGGTGGCAAGCAGAGTCCAGAGACGCAGGGCTTGCATACAGGCTGCCAACAAAAACCAACCAAATCCTTTTAAGAACTGGTCTGCTGTATTATGTGATCTT
>NW_008630025.1:0-14086 GCF_000691845.1 Merops nubicus | reverse complement strand
TTCCTGCTGTACAGAAATGAAAGCAGACATGCATGGTACACAGCTACGTCGTGCCGAAAACACCCACGCTTAAGGCTACTCTGAGACATATTTAAAAGCAGAGCAACATTTCAGCAGAATTAGCCTATTGAAGAAAAAGCACTAAATATATTTATTCCTTCCGTGCCGCTGCCAATTCAAATTTTTATTTTAAAAATCCAGTTTGCCCCAATAAACAGCTGCAAGCAACGCCTCGGCTCGTACCCTTGCAGAAGACAGAGTCAGTACTGTTGACAGAAGCTGTGCACACTTACCAGAGGGTTTTGCAGGAGCAGCTGCAGAAGCAAAAGAAAATTCCTCTTGCTTGAGAAAGACTAATATAGCAGCGCAAGGTGCAGCTGAGGGCGTTCCCAAACCCAGCCCGACTAATCCCCGTGCCGGAGCCCGGGTCCTGTGACGCGCGTCAGCACTGCCCAGCGGCTGTTGTGCTCGGCACAGCCTGACAGGCTCACAGCCCATCAGCTGGGGGACCAACAACAAAACCTTTGACCTCCGCTGAATGAACAGCTTGCACGGACGGGGCAGGCACGTCTGGGCTGCTCTAACACAGGAAAAGAGCTTGTTTTTTTCCCAGCAGAAGTTTACGACTTTGTTCCTTTTTAGCCCTTTTATGGAATATTTCCAAGCATTTCAGGATTTCCTGTTGCAGAGCATTGACATGGTCTCATTAACGTTTACAAGGAAACACATGTTTATTTGTGTAGAAGCAGCAAATTAATTACTTAATTATCTTTGCTTTGACTTTAATTATCTATGTGATACTGTAACAGGAACTCGAGGAGGCTTGTTTGTCAGGATTTTCAAGAGACAAGGCAACTCAACATGCTTCCAGAAGCTGGTCACTAGACATGTTGTCTGATCAGACAGTAGCTAGATGACACAGAAAATGTATTCAAAAGGAACCTTTTTTTACTGTGAGAGGATGAAGGAAGTATTGGCTCATCATATTTACACTTGGAAGTTGTGTAAAGGCTTGGAAGTGTCACGTGAAGTTAACTCTTGCTACAGCAACAGTGGGAGCTTGCCTGGACTACCCCACAATTCGTGCCCAACTGTAGGTTTATGATCACTGTTTCAGGCTGCCAGAACCAACCACAAACGTCAGCCACTCCTCTGTGGCCATGAATGTGAGCAGTGCCATCGTCAGAACTGCAGCAAGGACAGCACACACAAACTCTCTACTGCTATAAAAAAACCCTAGGACTCTACAAATTCATTAGTTATGCAAATTTCCTTTTAAGGAGGATGTGCTGTTTTTTCTGTGTGTAAAAAAAAAAAAAAACAAACAGATTTTTTCTGAATAGTACAGTGTGTCCATGTTTTGTGTCCACATTCCAGCTGTAGGCCAGTATGTACTGTTAGGATTCCTCAGACTCTGACCTACACAGGCTACATTCACTTGTTTTCAATTGTGCTCTCATGTTTTGACCCAACGAAACAACTAGTGAATATTTCAGCTGATACAAACCATGAAACTTTCATCAACTCTTGGAATTCAACAAGATCCCCCAGAATATACATAGAATCATTAAGTTTGGAAAAGACCTCTAAGATCATCAAGTCCAACTGTCAACCCAACACTATGATGACTACTAAACCATGGCCTGAAGTACCAGGTCCATATGCTAAGGTCTGCTGAAAGGTCTGCTCAAAATGTAATGTAGTCCCTGCAAAGACTACATCCAGTAAATTGAATTTACTTGGCATTGGTACTTGCCAGGATTCATTAATCTATTTGTTACAGCATTTGTACTCTGTTGTAATAGGAAATATACAGGAAATATTATCTTTTATAGTATTTTAATACAGTCAGTGTGCTTTTGGTTAAAAACATCTCTATAATAATGTTTAGGAAAGCTAGGTATAATGCAGTGTCTTGTATAAATAGAATTATTTGCCCAACAAAAAGCTGTAGCTAATGTCAGTGCTGCCTTTCCAATTTTAACAAGTCTTATGAACAACAAAGTAAAATGTGCTTCCAAGATGAATCAGGTAGTTCAGGTAAAGGCAGTGGTTTGTACATTAAATTTACAAAGTACCTGTCTTTGAGCTTTTCTGTATTTCAAAAGAGGGAATGGTACTGAAACAAATGAGTCTTGTGAACCTCACAGGTGAGATCTGGGATGTGGTGGGACTGGCCTGTTGATATTCTTGTACTTCTCACATGTGATTCAGTGAGAAAATTAATTTTAGTGCTATCAAGAATTTAAAGTTAGCTTGCTCTTTACGGAAGTTGGGGAAATGAAGTTTTAAGTCTACATACAATTTAAGAGTGGAGAAAAGAGTTACAGAAATTAAGTCTGACTTTTACAGACTAATTAGAAACTATTTTAAATGAATGGTTATGGTGTTAGTGAAAGTGCTAGAAAATGACATGAGCAAAATTTCTGTGAACATTAATACAGCCAACACCTATTTCTTAGAAAAACATCTACTGTAACAACAATGTACTTTCACTTTAACCAAAATGTTGTGTATGGAACTGCTCAGCTAAAAAACAAGGAGGATTCTTTGCAACTCTAATAAATCTTTGAGTTAAGGACTTCAATTCCATTAGCTGCTACTGACCATGTTCTCTTACTGCTGATTTGAGTCGGTTGAGCATTTTGTTTACACTGTTTAAATTCTGGTGAGAGGTGAATAGAAATTACCACTTCTTTTTTAAAGACTGAGAAACAAAGTCCAGCATGACATTTCTACTCTCACAATACCAAAGGTCATTTAAATATATTTTAAGAACCACAAACTAAGGAGGTATAGCTATTTCAACAGACAGGTTCTATTTTAACCTTTTCTCTTTGGCTGAGGGCCATCTCTCGACTGCAGAATATTCTGTGCAGAAAGAGAGAAAAAAACCACACCACCATTTAAAACGTGAGATGATTTATCATTCGTGGAAGACTAGGAAAAGGTTCAGCTTTCTGTAGTGGTGTGTTAGGTGAACTGGGTTTGTAGATGTTTGGCTTGCTCTCAAAGAGCATGAAGCACTGGAGTTTTAGTCTGAAGCAAAGGCAAACTGGTTCTACCGGTCCTTACACACTTCTGCCCCAAGCTGCACCTTCTTGTGGAAAGAAATGAGGTAGCACAGAGAGGTTACATAAACAAGTGAGCTTTTTAAAGTCAAAAGTTGAATACTTCAACTAAACTGACATCATCTTTTGAAGACCAAGAAAGAGTAATTCCTGTTCATTAGAATGACAGTATTTACTACAGAAACTAGAGCTGACTGAAACTTCAGTTTATAATCAAAATAAACATTAGCTAGTAGGTTTTCATGAGCTTGCTACCTCTTGTTTAGTGAGCCTACTGCAACTGAATGACTACATCCCTGTATATTTAGCATACTGCCCAACTTGATCAATACCTTCTTTTATTGTAAGGATTAATTTTAAACATTAAGAAACTGCATTTGATTTCTAACTTTATTTTTGTAAGACATCTACTTAGTGGATATTTTCCAAAGCAGGCTACTTGATATAATCTCCAGAAGGCAGGGGAAGGTAACTAAACCTTAGCACTCATGTTGAAAACCAAGCAGAAGAAAGGAACCAACACAAACCAATTTTATCCAAACATGATTTTTATTCATGCCCTAGTGAACTGAGTTAATGAGCAGCATATTGGTCCCAGGAATAACTTTTTATATTTGTGAGTGACAATTACAAGGAACATAAGATAAATGTTCAGTTTGATGAAGCTGGGGTAAATAAAGATTTAGAAGGATGCCTTGCAGCAATTTTGGATACCACGTGGTTTTCCAGTACAGGTTTGGTGTGAAAAAATAAATGCTAGCCATTTTTACAGCTGATATGATGCAATACAGAAATGTTATTTGTATAAAGTGTGTGTTTGTGTATTATACACATGACTCAGGAGGAATGTAAGAGATTCTTTAAAGCAGAAAGAACTTGAGCAGCACTTGCTATGGAGAAGTACTAAGAACACACTGAAGACTGAAGTCATTAAACTGTGATAAATCCAGAGAAGACACATGCTAGGAAAGTGAAGGTCTCCACTGGAACAGTTTTAAGACTCAGCAGCATCATTTTAGCTAAGAATTTGTTTTGTCTACTCAGCTATCATATTTTAAACAGGCATAGAGTTGATTAGAGGAGGTAAACACTATCACAAGACATGTTTAGCAAATTTATTTGATAGAGGTTTTCTAGATCTGACCCGAGCCCAGTTTTTCTTTACAGCCCAAGAGAGAACTGGTGATCATCTATAATCTGACCATTTGTGGCTGTGCTCAACACAGAAAGGTTTTAGTGCTAACACACTCAAATGTATAAACTTTTGGTAAACTTCTTAAGTATTGATTCTCGTTGTGTTTAATACAACAATCACTATGATGCTGCACTCACTGGAAAATGGCATCTCCATAAAGGCACTGCCATTCATAAAAAAAAATAAGGCTAAATAAAGACACATTTTAATTCAAGGTAGCTGTGCATGTTTTAAGCATGGGATAGATCATGAGTTTCACTAGGACTAAGCAAGGTTTTAAGCAGTGGACAAGAGCAGCAATTAGCTTATGTTCAGCTCCTGCAGTGAGATAAAATATTCTGGTTTAATGATAGTGAAATGAAAGACTATGAAAGTCTATGAGGTCTGAATTAGAAGGGTTTTTTTTGTGTGTTTTGCTGTGTTTGTTATTTTAAACAGTTTCTGCAGTTCAGGAAATCTAAAATGAACATGTTTTAGCAGCAATTTGAACTATGTAGGAAATAATGACAGTTCTGTATGGAACTGATTGTTCAGGTGAAGGAATAAAAGATACTGCAGCTGCAGCATCACTGTCCCTTATGCACCTTCCTCTGATGCTAACAAGACCACTCTAAAAGCAGAAATCTCTGCCAGAGGTAAATCAACAGACTTTTTGAATCTTTCATGTAAGTAGGAATGAAGGCAAGCCAAACACACTGCTGATTTTGTATCCTGAAGTCCGGGTAAGAGAACACAGGGGCAAGAGGTTTTGATGGACCTACTCATTAATCAAACACACATTTCTGAAACACAGAGGTATTGTTACAAATCAGAAAACTCAGAACTGTAACCACTGTGGCAATAAAAGTCAACATTCTTTGCAACATTTCAAATCCTCTACAGAAGTCTAAAAAGAACTAGTAGTAATCAGGGCCTGAATTTCCAGTATTTCACAAAATCTCATCCTGTGAGTTATTACTCCAAGCAAAAAATTAATCTCTTTTTGAGAGCATATATGGGTTACAAACCATACAGAAGCAGTTCTGAAGATTCTGGGATTGAATTAATAAAACTCAGGGCAGGCATCTTTTGCCTCCAATTGTATATCAGGGTAATCATCTCATCTCTGTGCTTTGCTCTGGGGCTTTGCTCCCCCTCCCTCACTTTGGAGAGAATTAACCTTTGAAACTGGTATGTTTAAAGAAAAAAAAAGTTATGTATTCTTTAGCAGTCAGTGAGTATCTGGGAATGACTGAGTGACATTCAGTCAGTAACCATGTATCTTGGAAATACAGGTCTGTAAATGACATCCTATCTGAGCCAGACTTTAAAAGCATGCAGATGTTTCTTTCTCATCCAATCCTTTCCTCCCCTTGCCAAAAAAACCCAACCCAAACCAAACCCACAAACAAACAAAACTAGCTACATTTAAGCAAGCTCAGATTGATACTAAGAAGTTACTATGTTTAAATTTTACAAATATGTTCTAAAACACTAGAATTGAAAGAAGAAACCAAGGCTGTGACACTCACTCCATACAGGGCAGAAGGAAACAGCCCTTTTTCTTGGCCTTCATACGTTCCACTGGTGGCTGTTCTTACCAAGGCTTTCTGGATAGCCCTCATTATAAATCTGTTATGCACTTAAGCCTTCAATACCAAATGCAGTTCTGGATTCTCTGCCTTACAGGGGATTGAGCAGAACTGGAAAGGACCTGAGAAGGGCAGTAAGGATGAGCCATGGTATGAAAAACTTCCATATAATGAACAATCAAATAGAATTCTTCTGCCTGGGCAAGAAACAACTGGATGGCACAGAAAAGCTCACACAATGAAGTAAGGTAGTAAGAAGTGGAATTCTTTTCTGGTGATACTGTAACTTTGCACAGCCTTAAAAAGGTACTGGGTAACAACATGAAAAAAGCTCATCTTAAATTATAGATACTGTCTCAGAAATACAAGTTACTGGAGGCCAGGAAATCATTCTGGGAAAAAAAATACATCTTGACACCCTGCCCCATTCTTCTGCTGTCGCTGGGCCCCCGCTGTAGACCACCCCTAGGCAGATGATCCTGGCTGTGAGGGGCAGGCCCTGCCATGGAAGGTAAGAGAACACTCCCTGCTAGGACCACGTGAGGACAGGGAGAACCACTTGCTCTTCATCACAGTGCTGCGGCATAATTTCAAGGATCTTATTTTTTACCCCATCCTTCCTTTTTCCTACTCATTCTTCAGAGATCACAGGTAAAGAAAACTCAGTTTTGGCAAATTTTTGAATTTGAGTGGTACTCTCATTTTGCTTTAATCCTGCTGTGGTAACAGGATAGTGTTGGAGTCTGGCTGTCTGACAGATCTACTTCCCTCTCACCTTACACAGAACCTGAGCTTACTGAAGGAATGCTTACAGGTGAGGCTGGTGGTACAACTCATTCTTCTTCAACAGACCTCGACAAACAGTGTGGAATTCTAAGAACCAGCAGCATGTAGACACTGGGACTTATTTAGAAGTTCCTAATTAGCAATCAGATGTGCAAAAGTTCACCTTGCATAAGAATGTGATTTTGATGACCTATACTATTTTTCCCCAAAGAGTACATTTGCATATATACTTTTTATAATTAAATATCCTGTATATGTCTATATGCACGTGCATTTAAAGAACTTAAAACAAATGCTTGTTTCCCCAGAAGCCCCCCATGTAACACTATCTAGAATGGAATCTGCATTAAGTCCAAGGCTCGGACTGGAAAGCAGTTGCTGCTGATTCTCTTAATTCTCTTATCTGCTTCTAAGAAAAAAAACCATCTGCTTAGATTTTTTTTTTCTTTTCACTAAGCCTAAGAATGCTGTATCTAGATCAAATAAACTCTGACCCTTGAAGAGTGGAGTTGTGGGACCCACTGTGAAAGCAAAGTCAGCAGGACAAAGTTTAACCTACAATGCATTACCAGACACCACAATTCTGATGGAAGAATGTAGTGCTAATATTATATTCCAATTAAGGTTATACATTGAGACTAATTAAGCTTTTAACTGCTAGGATCTCTTTGAGTACAGACCCATCTTCAAATTTCTTAAAAAAAGAAATTAATTACTATTATTCTTATTGCATTAATAACTGCTAAGTGTAAAAACTACACTTCTATTCTGATAGCTATTCAGTTTCCAACAAAAAGGGAAAGCTTTAAAAGAGCAGGGGTAATGGTAGGTTTTTGTGGTTTTCATTGTGTCAGCACCAAAGTGGAGTAAAACAAACTCACAGGTAAAAAAAAAAAAAGTTCTAATAAACTTGGATTATTTCAGTGATCCAATTTAGCAGACAAATAGCTCCTTACATAAGGGTGCAGGAAGGAAGCTACAGATAACTACTGGGGAAACAAGTGAGAACAAGTACATTTGAACAGGATTCTTTCTCCATGGCAAAACTAGCTCAAAAAGCCTGAAATTCTATATTCAGATGTGTAATGAATCTTCACTGTACAAGTCTCACCCCTTTAAAAAAAGAACTTATGAATTAAATATATTAACTCTTGTTTTCAAAGGTTGGCATATATGCTAGAAGGAAATATGGCTTCTGCTTTCAATAGGCACTACTTACACAATTTATAGAAATGATTAGCCAGATCAGAAAAATCCAATAGGCTTTTCATAAGCACTGATTTTTTTTTTAATTTCATTTTATTAAACAGAAAGTCCTAAGGTAAAGGTGACCAACACCACAGCCATAGATTACAACTTAGTGGCACAGTGTCAGTGAGGCTGCTGCATGATTGACACAGGACTAAAAATGTGCCTACTGCTCTCCTCCCAAGATCTCTGAGGTTTCACAGCAGCTGACCACTGGTGATTGATTACTTTTGGGTAACAGAAGCAGACCATGTCCAGCAACTGGTCAGCATGGCTGCTGCACTGAGACCTGCCCCAGGAAGAAACAGAATTACACATAGCTGCTGCACAGTCTGTGGCTGCAAGGCGGCCAGGGGAAAGTCTGACATCGTGTCCGTGACTTTTGTTTTCCACGTCCTCTATGAGAGTACACTCATCCAGTTCTCCTGCCCAGCTTTATCTGGCCTTCTATCTCTTTGCAGGCTGGTTAGGAAAGGAGGCCAGGAAGAATAGCTGTGAGCTATTCCTGCCTCTCAGTTGCACTAGTGATGGGAACAGCTGAATTTCAGTGCTGAGCATCTGAGAGGCAGCAGAGGCGCGGGTGCTGCTCGGGGCCCTCTGCATGCAGGAGCAGTTTAGTTGTACACGTCTGACCCGGGGCCAGGTAGTGGCCAAGAATTGCCAGTCGTCGTGGGCCAGGATTTCTCAAGTGGCAGGCGACTTGCAAAAGAGTGTACGGCCATCTGCAGAGGTCTGCACCAGTGCCACCTGCTGCTCCGCGCCGCCTGCTGCAGCTCAGCTGCCTGCAAGCCACACCTGGTGAGCCACAGTCGGCAAACGCACCAAACCCCAGCAAGAAAATCGAACAGCCTGCTTCTCTGCAGGTATTTGTCCTTCAGCTCTCGCCACGACTCACTCTTCACAGTAAGGGAAGAGTATACGGTAGTACACTTCCACAAAACAGGCTTGTGTCTGGACACGTGGGGGGAAGAACGGGGGCTGATGGCCTGAAGGCTGTTAACTGAATTGGAACTAGCCAGCAGAGAACAAAATCATGGATTTTGCATTATGCAATTAATTCAAGTGAAAAGAAAAGGTAAGAGGCAGCTATTCTATTTTTTTTTTAAGATAAGAACTCAGAAAGTATTTTTAAGAAGTTTCTAGTCTTACAAAAATTGTGGCATTTTCACATTTAAAATTGCTGTTGAATTTAGAGCTGGTATTATCCTGCCTATAAACACATGGCTCCATACCCTGGCTCTTTTCAATGTCTATATTGATCAATTTAGACTTTTTTTTTTATAAAAGTTGATAGTCCGTGTTAACACAAGACTGACTGTTGAAATGCTATGCCACTTTAATTCACAGTGTGAAAAACTTTGCAATGGTATGTGTATTTGGACAGTTAAAAAACCTGACCACTTATATTGCTTTGACAGTTAAAGGTAACCTTTCATGCTTGCAGTATTTGCTGTTGGTCTTAGTCTGTCAAAAGAGTTTAACAGAACAGATGCTGTTATATCTTAACAAATAATCAAGAGTTATCCCAAAGAGGAGAAAAATAACTTGACAATATGACAATGCATTGAAAGCATTTATGAACAGGTAAGTATATTCCAGAGCAGAATGATTCACTGAGAGATTGTTTTTCTGTCTTGGAATAAGACTTTATATGAAAGATAAAAGAAAGTATTACAACAACCTCTTTTGAGCCTATACCTATGATATATACCAGATCCTGACATTTATTTACTACTTGGAGCTCAATTTTCAGGTGTAGCTCATTGTGATGTTTTTGATAACTCTTAGAACTAGGATCAATGAGTTTTAAAGAAACTAATGCAGAATTCAAGATATAAGTGATCTTCCCATATCCATTTTTTTGTAAGAATATATGTTTCAGGAGCTATTTTTCTTTGCCTAGGAACCAAATTTTTGAAATTTCCAACTGAATTATTTTACAGTGAGAATAAAAACCTATTAGTAGTATCTAAGTTGTATCAACATGAAGTATGCTTAAGGCATTTTTCCCAGCCTATGTAAACTTGCTTTGCAAGCTGCACTGCAGGTTATTATTTATTATAATTATCTGTGCCAAAAGCCTGTGAGCAACACAGCCTTCTTTTAGTAATGCTGGTGTTTACCACTGTCAGTGTGATTCTTCTAGTGAGGAATACAGTCTAAACAAAAAACAAGTTTTATAAAAATAGTTTTATGACATCTCCAGTATTCATATATTCAACTTAAATTTTTAACAATATTCTAAAAACTGTTGTAATACTGTAGTCACTAGTGCTGTAAAAGCTCTCAGTCACACGTCAATAGGTAGTTCTCTCATTTTTCACTACTTAGGTCCATGTCACAGCACCATTCCTCTGGACCAGCATTATTCCCACACAGATCACATCACTGGACAGCTCTCAAGGTCACGTTTTACATATTATCACTGCAACACCCAGAAAGTGACAACGTCCTGCAGTGGTATCTTTAGAGTCCATGCTCCTTTCAGTCTGCCTTTCATTGATTCCAGTTCACTCCAACTCTCTTTGTAAAGGCACAAGCATGTGTGCAGGAGCTGCACACACCAGCAGTTTAGATTCCTGCACGCCATGCATTGCATGCTCCTTTATTCTCCACTTGGAGGTCACCAGCTCTCCTGCCAGAGGAACGTCACAGTTACTATAACAACTAGTCACCAGCAACAAGACAAGAATAAAGAAGTGGAGTGGTCTGTGATTGCTGCCAGTTGTAAAGCTCTGTGTCCTTCCTCTGTGCCACAAGTGCTCTGATGCCCTATAAAACAAGAAGCCTGTCTCACCACAGACTGGCAAGTAGAAGAAAATAAACAGAATTAAAAAATCTCCCCCCACAGCCCCAATGACAGTCACACCCACAGAATATGTCCCTTTCTTTGTTAGTGAAGTAGATGAAGAGCAGGTACCTCACTTCTAACTCATTTACTTATTTCTCTCCAGGTAAATTCTAATACTCAAAAAATCCATGCATTTCTTTTTCTCCCCCAACATATTAAAAAGGAAACTGGCCAGAGACATTTAACAATGGCTGCTTGAAAACTTTCCTGTAAAATGAGAAATTGCTTTTTGAGTTGATTTTAATTTGTGGTTGTTGAAAGTTGATACAAAGTCTGTGTTTTAGGTAGCTGGATGCTCTCCCTTCAGGGACAGAATGGAGAAATAGACAAATGTCATTCAGCATTTGCCCAGTTTTCTGGAAAGGAACCCAAAAAGAGTAAGCCTTATTTAAGGTATTTGGCTATTCTGTTTACAACCAGTTCTATGTTTCTCATCATTATAAAAGAAATACAATAAAAAGCTCCAAGACTAAAGAGAGAGGTACGAGCTGCTGAAAAAAATCCAAGATTCTAACATCTTTGTTTATGAAAATGGCAAAGAAAAAACAATACTGTTACTCCATTAAGCAGTTTTTCTTACAATAAACCTGTATCTTAGTTAGCGTGGGCTATTCCTTACATGTGAGTGTCTTGGGAAGAGTTAGGCAACATTTTTTCGCTCTAGTTTGTGAACACTTGTATTCTGCTGGGTTTCTAAAAGGCTTCACAAGAAGCAAGGAAGAAACTGAAGTCTGTTGTCAGTAGAATTGATCTGCTATATAAGGACCCACGATTTCATTGCAAACAGGAAAATCCAAAAGATTGAGTGCCACTGTAAGGTCTAATCTCTTTCTGAAGTAGCTATTTAGTATTATCTAATAAGTTACATTAAGAACCAAGTTAATTATTAACCTTCTCTTTAAATTAAAGTTAGCAACCTTGTGGCTGACTTTCACCTTCAGTGACTGTGGGAACACTTCAATTTCACAGAAGTGGCAGTATAATACAGAAGGCTTTGGAAGAGAGTTCTTTCTTAGCAAACAGAGCAATGCTTCACAGGACTATGTATTTATATTAATGCTCCTCTTACTTCAGGACTGGACCTGAAGTATCTTTGCATCTATCAGTGCCTAAGGGAAACTTGCAAACCTCAGCTGGTCAGCAAAGACAATAATAATGTTTTAATTTCAAACTTAAACTTTTGCTTCCAAGCAAGTGTCTTTATTAAGTTTAAATTTGCCTACCAGGCTACTTACTTTGCTAAAGAAATTAATCTACTGAAATGTGAGATATGTATATAAGGATTTCTTGATTTTTCTTATTCAACGAGGAAACATGGTTACACTTATATTTTCCACAATGCTTGAGAATCTTTTCCACTTTTTTTCACATTAAACATTCTTGGCATCAAAATCCCTGATATTAACTTGCCTTACAGCTATTTTATTTGATTTGTAAAGGTCGTTGTCTTTAGCATTTAAACACTGTTCTAAGTAAATTCAACTCACATTTGGGTCTTAGAGTCATCTGATTTTATTTTAACTAAGGAAAAAAAGTAAAAAAACCCCATTGTTGTAGTTGAGTATACTGAAAGAATATTTCATTGGTGAGAGTTAGTCACATACAGTGTAAATAGGCCTGCCCCCTGCTGATTTTGGTCAGTTATACATCAAGGTGATTCTGAGTCTAATGCAGGTATAAAACCAAAGTGAAATGCTCCCCATATTCTTCTGAATTCCCAAATTGTTTGAGTTCCCCAAATTGTTCTGAATTACAGACTGGAAGCCAGCACCTTCTCCTCAAAGCTCAAAAGAGGGTCTCTCTCGTTGGCCTTACTTGACAAACTCCACTCCTTGGTATGAAGTCTGGATAACTATTTCACTTTTTCAGAGAAGTATTTTTCCCTTGCATTTTAGAGGTGAGAAAAGCTCTGATCATAAAAGCAGAATTTTTGGAAGTTATCTATTTAGGATCACAGATCTGTGTTCAAGAACATCGTTCTCAAAATATTTTCTGAAGTACATACTTTAAAAATTCACTTACCAGAAATCAATTTAACATTGGCATAATGATTTTTTTTCCCTAACAAATGAAGTCTTTTCAACAAAGATAAAAGTTAAAGTCTTCCCAGACAAAACACCATTTAAACACTGCACAGAAAGCTAATATAAATCCACCTTTAGCAATTATTAGGGACTTTCTTAACTACAGCTTAAATGGGATATTGCAAATAGGAGTTGGTGAAACTATTGGATCTGCCTTTTGAGTGTTTGTATGATCAGGCTTTTAGGTGTTGTTATTTTATTGCCTACATAACTCTAAGTTCTAATATTACAGTACTAGAATTTTTTTTTTTTAAAAAGAGTAATTTCTAGTTAACCAGTGTTATGCTACTTTAAGTTTTCCAATTTTTATGAAATCCTACTATAGAGTCCAGAGCTCTTTTTTTAAGAAATAGATCTAAAACCTCTCCAAAGTGGCAATCCAAACTTCCTGCTCTCAAGAAGCTGTTTTAAGTGAGCTCACAGAAACTAAAAAGCCAGCCACCCCCCTCCAAATTGTCAAATGACGTGTCTGAGGACTAGACACAGCACTCAAATATTTTTTCAACAGTAGCTATGATGAAGCCATGATTAATAGAAATGCACCGTGGCATTCCTCCCTGGACCCGTGTCACCACAAGCTGCACTGCAGGACTTCCATGGGTAAGTGTTCCAGAACACAGCCAAGGGAGTAGGTAGCTCACAATTTACATACAGAACCCTAGTTCTTGGCAAAATCTGTGCTTCCATGAATAATTAAAAAAAATAAATCCCAGCTTTTAGTGAGGTTTTCTGGAGGAGATCACAAAATACGCATTGGCTAACATCAAATGACTTGATGATTTCAGTTCACTTCTTCAGTGTCCAATCACAAATTTCAACATAATTGGCATATTGGCTAAACAAAGACCTTTTACCATCCAGCTACTGATAAGCAGATTTTTAAAAAATGTCCTAAGAAGCAAGTTTAACACTGGCAGTAGAGTGACAGCTCCATCTTCCTTTTATAGTAACTGGGAAGGGACATTGCTTTCCAGTTTCAACAGCTGGCTGAACACGTCCCCTTAAGAACAAAACAAGCACGCTTTTAAATCACTGCTAAGACATCCAGCTTTCCACACAGGTCAATACGGACAGGATGGGATGGAGCAGACACTTCTAGTGCTGGTGGATCTCGCTGTGGTGGAAGAACTGTGTCTGTCAGGAACCGTGTCCGTCCTTAGGATCAAAAACCGGGCTCTACATCCGTCCTCCGCCTCAGGGGTGGACGCAAGGCACAGACAGCCGCACGCCTCTGCAGAGGAGCCCCATCTTAACCGCCCGCCTCAGGCAGCAGACGGGCC
>NW_008630024.1:4022-15345 GCF_000691845.1 Merops nubicus | reverse complement strand
GTATCTCAAAACAAATTAGAAAACTGTTGGAAGGGTTCGGTGTAGATTCAATGCATGTAAACATTGATTTCAGATGCATGGTAAGATTAAAACAGTTTAGAGGTAGCAGAATTTAATTTGTCAGATGATATTCTATTGGAAAGCTTAAAACATGAAGTAGTTCAAATGTACTGAATTCTGCTTTGATTGTGTATTACCTCATCACTTGACACGTCAGAAGAAGACAGATGCTTCCTTAGCTTGCCAGTCATGAGAACAAAAGGCGGCATTAATGGATAATAGGCAAATAAAACCAGACAGTAAATTACTTGTTGACTATCAACCTACTGGTTATCTTGCTTCTTTCAACCTTCTTTCACCTCACTGCCCATACCTTTAACAGGATCTTCCTGACACAAACACTCCCAGTCTTTGCCACTGAATCCACTTGCGAGTTGATGAGATGTGGTCACTCACACCCCATGAGCTGGCATGGAGTATGTAAACTAGGTCTCTGCCTGAGCTCCTTACGTACACTAAACCAGCAGTTGTTAGTAGGAGATTTGGGGTGTGATGAAGGGGAAAGCACACTTAGGAGCATTTTACAGTCTTTAAAAAAAAGAAAGAAAACACTTGTTGTGTCGGTACAGGCGCATGGAGCAGCACAGAGTCCCCAGGCAGGTGCAAAGAAGAAACTTTATTTACAAAAAACCCAGCCTTTTTATGGTCATTAGTCGACCATCAGTTTACATACTTTTTAGGCACAAAAACTCATTTTAACCAACACCAAACACCACGGTGCAAACACCCAGCATGCCTCACCTCCTCTGTTCTAGCTGAGTCCCTCTCCCAGAGCCCTTCTCTGCTTAGCGTAAGTTCCAGGCCGGAGCCGTGATTTTACCAGGCCTTCCCTTACAGAGCTGTACCTACCAGCTACAAGTTTTATCACTGAAAAAAAAAACAAAACAGGAAACAGTTTCTTTACACCATGAAAGTATTTATAAAGGTCAAAGTGGTAAACAAGCAGAGAATGATGTAATGAGGTTCCCAATTCCATCACCTAGGCCGTTAAAACATAGGGATAGCGGAACTTCTTGCTGCCCATTAGCTTTCATTCAAGTTTCAAATTAAGAAAGAGAAAAAAAAACTTTCAAAAGCAGTATTTGGTAAACAAGCAGAGAATGATGTAATGAGGTTCCCAATTCCATCACCTAGGCCGTTAAAACATAGGGATAGCGGAACTTCTTGCTGCCCATTAGCTTTCATTCAAGTTTCAAATTAAGAAAGAGAAAAAAAAACTGTCAAAAGCATTATCTTTCTGTGTTTACTGCAAGACACCAAAATGAATCAAAACCACTGCTGTATCTTCAGTGCTCCATTATTATCAAGAATTGTCTGTTATTTCTATCATTGTCCTGCTTTTTATTTCCCTTGTGTGTTTCAGATCTATCTCCCATTAACTAGAGGGAGTAAAAAGCTGAGAAGGGAGACAGTAGACATAATGAAAAGAATGTTTTCTGCTCTGTGGCTGCCTGCAGACTCTGGTGAACTGCCCCTGCTCATATCCCTGCTGTTACTGCAGCTGCTGTCCAAAATCACTAGGCAGTATATTAAGGAATTCCTCATTTCTGCTTAAAAATAAGTAAATTAAAAATCAGAGAAATTGAAAACTCAACAAAAGACTGCTCAGCAGAACTCTCCCAGCTTTACACTGTAGTCTTGTCCCTATTTGTAAATTCTGCAAACCAGAAGAACTTGTTAGCACGCTGCTCTAGAATAGTTAATATAGTGTAATTATAACACTGATAAAGTGAATTTACCTTTACCTTATGACTTCCTTATTCAGCAATGAGCAATAGTGCAGATGGCAGCAGAAAGACAGAGCAGGGGAGAAGCAGGTCTGGAGGAAGCACTGTACTGTCCATAAAAAAAAGATTAATATCAGATCCAGAGCAACACTGTTAATCTAATCAAGATATCTCAAAACTCTTATAAACCAATTGGCATTAGGGTGGAGACACGAACCACCTGCACCATGTGCAGTCAAGTGTCTTCTCTCTAGCAGTGGCCAACAGCAATTGCCCAGGAAAGAGAAACAGATGCTGGCACAAGCCTGAAGTGAGGTTTCCTCTGCCTCTTCCAAACCTCTGCTGAATTTCAAAAGCTCAGAGTCCTCCAGGCTGAGAGGAGATGTCTGCGCTTCCACAGCTGTTGATGGCTCTTTCTTTCATTAACTGTTCTAATGGTTTTTTTAATCTTCTATTTTCATCTGAAAGCACAATATTGCACTATTTATTCTGGCCGTTTCCCATTCACTGATTGAAGAAGCAATAACAAAAGGGACTATATTTGGGGAAGAGATATAGTAAAGCAAATGAGGACTAAAACCCTAACACTACTCACACCTTAAATAACAGGCTAATAGTTTACAAAGAAACACCATGTTTCTGAAACCTCCTCCAAATCTTAAATATATTTGTAAAAACAATCACAGATTTAATTCTCCATTAATTCTACAGCCATGAAACAATCTTTCTCCTAGAGAGAATTTCTCCCTATATGCATTTTTATTTTTATTCTAGATATGTCAATGCCTAGAAACACCATTCAATTAAAAGTTAATTTTAAAAGAAGGTTAAAATTGTTTTACAATTTATCAAATTATTTGAGTTCACATTTCTTAATACCACTTACTATTACAATTAACACAAAACTTAAGCCTCACTAGAAAGCTCTTATCAGCACAGGCATTTAAGAACACATCATCTTAAAAAAAAATAAAATAAAAAAAAAAAGATCCTTAAGAGTGAAGGATGGCCAGGGCTTTGAATCCTTAAGAGTGTTTCAGACACATAAGTTGAACAAAGTAGGGCAATTTTATTTATTTATTTTTTTATTCAGACTGTGCTCCTCCAGGAATCGTCAAACCAGTAGCCTTTCCTCAAATACTGCCATCACAGCAATAAAAGTGTTTCATAAAAACTCAGTGATGCAATTCAAGACTGCTGACTGACAAAACTAATCAATTAATTAACTGCTGGAAGGCAGGATGAAATGATAACGTAGAATTGCTGGACTTAAAGACAAAAATAAGAGTCCTATGAATTTAATCTCCAGCAGATTTTGAGACTAGAAATAAACATATGATTTCCTTAAATATGTTTCTTTCATAGGTTTTAAAAAATATACCACTATGAGGATATGCTCATATGCAAAGCCTTGATGTGACAGTACCTTTGTAATTTGTAACTATTTCATAAAGAAATGGGCTTTTCCCAGCTCTAAGGTCACATGTGGCAAACAGACCAGAAGATATGGTCTGGGTCTCACTCAGTTGGTACAGTTCAAACGACCCTACTCATTATTGAAGGAGGCCTCCCAAAATTTATCATGTGTCACAGGAAACACGCATTTTGTTGTTGATGTATAAAGTTTTGGCAATATGAGGTAATATGTTTGGTAAAAAATATGAAGGAAGTGAACTCTCCACTGTGCTATGCAGAAGAATACACCTGTCCACAGCAGCCTCTCCTCTCAGAGGAAAAACTCAGTTGAATAAAAACTTATGATAATTAAGTAATCCAATTCCTCTGCTGGATGTTCAAACAAAACAACCTGTTTCTCTACTGAATTAGCTCTGCAAGGTTAAAAAGTTTTTCCTTGCACAATTCCTTCTAAATATCTAGCAGATTTTAATTTCACCTGTCACTAGAACATTATAATAATATATAAAACTATTTTTTTTCTGTTCAGATTATTACAGTTCCGTATGCAGTAAAAGGGTTTTGATAGGAACATCACTGAACTGCTTTCTTCCAGTACCTATCTCTGCTAAGAGACAGAGTACCCAAGAATAAACATCACCAAGAGGAAACAAACAGGCAGGGATTCCACCTTGGATTACTTAGAATAATGTGGTAGAGGCATTTCTGAGACAATGTAACTGTCAAGAAAACATTGCTACATGCATATCTAACTCAATTATGTTCTTTTGAATCATCATGCCATACTAAATGCAATTGAAGAAAATTACGGGGACACGTACTCAACAGAAATTTGTTAGTTACAAAAGAAATAAAGATCCAAATTCCTCCCACACCCACCTTTAGATCAATTTAAAAATGAACAGAGCCTTTTTTTTCCCTTTTAGAATACATCTGGCCTCAGAAAAAAAGTGCCACCTTCCTGTGAGAATGTCTTTGACAGATTTGCAAAAAGCTGAATAGTATTTCACAGGAAGTAACACAGAAAAAAAAAAGTCATAGGAACAAAATAATAGTAATTAAATCTCCCTAGAATTTTGTAAGCACATTAGAAAAATGACATTAGCTGTGATTACCATTACACATAGAGAATTACAGGTAGGTCTCCATGTAAGTACGGGGATCAGTATATTTTACCTACAATCTAATTATAAATCCAAGAAGAACGTATTTCCAAAAACTTACGATACAGGCAGTGGGTGTGAAGCATTGTTTCCTCAGCTCTGGAAGCCTTTCTTTGTACTTCTTGAAAGCACACACCAGACACCCAATGAATCACAGCTGTGGCTCTGGTGGCACTCTGTGACATGAAACTAAATGTCTTATCCATAAGCTATAATGCCACTGTTCTGCCATCAGTGCCGAGCAGATCCGCCACGTAAGTTTAATGGGCATGCCACACACCCCAGAAAACACACTCCAGAAAACAGGAACTGTGATGTGGAGCAGGAACTGTCCTGGCTTGGGGAAGGACACACAGAGACAGCCTGGCCCCCTGGCATGGCTTGCCTGGGCCCAGCCAGCCCAGCTGGGCCAGCTTGAGGCTGGCCTGCATAAAATAATGTTAGCGATGGCAGGGTGAAAAGGGAAGCTGCGTAGTAAATTTGGCAGAAAAATTAATGCCATGCAATATGTCAAATGCATTTAAGAAAAGCTGAGAGTTTTTATGGTAGAGAAACACAACTGCTGTCAAACCAAACTGTTGCTGTTGTGAATCTTCTGAGAACATGCCATGCCATACACACGTGTACTTCTGCGTCTGAGAAAAAAACTAAAATTTAGCAGGTTAACATAAAACCTGCATACATTACATATTAACAATGTACAGACCCGACACCACACCTTTGTGATGTTAGCACTCCAGTGAAAGTTCAGCATCCTCCTCCTCTTTGTGAGTAGCTGGGACAGCCTGCACAACAGAAATCCCCTTCCCTTGAACGCTTTTTCACTGTGCTAACAAAAGAAGTTAATTTTCAGCAACGTTGCTGTTAAAAGTTGCCAAAATGGGGATAGGCCTAGATATTTTAAAACCATCATGCCTTTGTTAATTGTATAGAAGCATTTGTCATTTGCTGAATCTGTTGAGTTCTCTCATCTGTACATGGCACACAGTTTTCACCCAGTAATCCAGCTTCACAACCATGAAATATTCACTTACCCAAAACTGAAAACATCAGCCAGAAACTGACAGTTGAAATGATGGTTTCTCTCTAGCAGCAGGAAGTTTTCTGGCAGTTGTGAATTTTGAGGTGGCTCCATTCAGTGACAATGGTTCTGTTAATTTAACCTCCACTGTCATTAACTTATTCTCTCCTTCCCTTTACTCTCTTAATTGCAGGGTTTGGGTTACTGATACCTGAAAAGAAAGAGGAAAACAAAAACAAGTGCAAAAATCAAGGGAAAAATTGGCAGTGCTTCTGTGTACTTATCCTTAATCCTCCCTCTCTGGAGGGATAAAATGTCCTTGTTCAGTAGCTGGCCTCCATGTTAATTATATTTTTTTTAAAACCTGTTTTCAAGATACATAGAAAGTATTTATTGTCTCTTCGTACAACGGATCGAAAGGATACAAGCCGTGGGATGTTCCAGAGATTAAAGTTGATCTACTGTACTCTGCCAGGTTGGCAACATTTAAGAAATGAAAGAAGTCAGCAAATACAAGGTCTGTTAGCAACAACACTTCAGATTTCACAGCTTTATCAGCTGTTGTAATTTTAACTAGTTCAATTTAATGCAACATCCAGTTTCCAACAAAAATCTTCCAGGAGATTTTTTTTGTTCGGATTGTTACTACTTTTGTAAATACAGAAGCTTCAGTACTTAAAGGCCTAACTCATACTTATTTTCACTGGATCAGGTCTATGGATTTGCTGTATACAGGGTATATATTGACAGAAATGTTTTAGTTTAGGGTTGTTTAGTGTCTGTGGGGATACTTCAACTAGTCAGGAAACAAGGTAACCTCCAGGTTTCTATTTCTTGATAACATATTACTTAAGAGAACTATATTATTAGTAAAATAAATATATAAAAAACACAACAGAGAGTTCAAGCACACAAAAAATAAAAACCATTTTCTATCATTTAGGTGCTTCAGACAGGATTATTTATCAATTTTCTTCTGTGAAAAGAAGTAGAGAATAGTAAGTCTCCCCTTATACAAAGGCAAGGATGTGACTTACAAACACATACTGCTTAACTTCCTGAATTTTTCTTCTATGAGCTGTGTGAGGCAAGTGAAAGGCTACATTTACCATTACTGTTCTGTGTTGCAGAGCAACAACATAAAGGACTTTCTGAATGCATGCCTTGGGGTCTGAAACACAAAGACAACACAGATCCTCTGGCACAGATGGAAGAAGAGAATGGAAATGGCTTTTTAGTAATTCTTCCCAATTCCAGAACCTCTTCATTTTATTCTCTTGGAATTCTGGAAGCAGAAATTATTATCTTTTTCCAGATTTTGAAACTGTGACTGGAGAGAGAAGAGAAAGAAGCACAAAGTCAGTCTGTGATTCAGCAAGTGAATGACTAACGAAATACTATACCCTTGGCAATGAGGCAACCGGACCATGACAGAAGAATGATGTCCTAGCCAGACTCAAGCTGGAAGACATTGCTCAAGACTAGGACAAAGAATGACAGTAGATCATGTTGAACGTGATGTTCACTGCTGTTCAAGAAGGAAAAATTCGAGCTATTTGAGAGTTTGAATAGCACCCGTTGCTAAAATCTAAGCACTACACATCTATGCAGTCAGGCTAACTCCCTGTGGACTGCAGAGAATCTTCCACTTGTCTCTCCTTAACAAAAAATGTCTGTTTGAAAAAAAAACTTAAAAAACAACATCTACATCTCTGAGAGCAGCTCAGAACAAGACTTATTTACATTATTTAAAAAACATTCAGATGTTGACTTTGCTGTAATACCACATTTTTTATAACCCTTGTAATGGGGGAACAGACAGAAGCCACATTCTGCCATTGGGGTCCCTTGCTACTTTCTGTTGTGGTGGGAGTATTTTTTCGTGAACTGGTGAAATTAACCTATCAACCTAAAAAACATAGGCAGCATTAAGGCACTTCATAATCTCAAGCAGATGCACCTCTTACAGTTTACAAGTGAACCGAGTCCTATCCAATATACACATAAAATTCTTAAACAAAAGTTGTGTTGCTTCAGAAAGATGAAAGTTTGCCCTGTAACACCAATACATGCATTATAATGAAGGGAGGGGAAAAAAAAATATATCTGTTTTCAGCAGTTACCATTGCCATGTTCATGTGACCAATATTTAATTAGGTTGCGTCATGGTTCTAATCTGATACTTCATTAAATGAGAATGTTAGCTGATTTTTCTGCTGAAAAGATCAAAAAGTATTCAACTGTGAAAAAAGAACTTCATTATTCTGCATAGTTTATTTCTACTCTTATTCAGCACTTTTCTTTGGCAGCCTGACTCAGTGTCCGCAACCCCGAGGGTACCTGTGTATATTTCTCCTTTACATTTTTGTCTATGTCTGGTAATTTTGCAACTCAAATTTTCTTTTTGCAAGGAAAATACCACTCCCAGGTATGCTGCAAATCTCATGCCCTGGATCTGTACCTTTGTGCACTGACAGATGAAGGCTGGCCCTTGCTGAATGGCCAGGTTCAGCAATCCACATACAGTGAATTTCACATGCCCTGACTCTCAGGGTCTTTAATATTTCATCATGGCTTTCCATTAATCTAGAAAACTGACTTCAAGAGCTGTGCAAAGGAAACAAACATCCACAATTCATGTTCTCAGGGTACTTTAAATCCTTCTGGTAGCTTTGGAAACCTCGGCCTTTGCAATTACTATTTCTCTGTACTTACCAAAAATGAGAGATGAAATGTGGTTGTGAGTAAAAGTCAGTGGAAGTTTTGCTACTGATTTCATTGGCATCCAGATTTCACCCAAGAAATTCAAGACTGGCTGACTCTGACCATAGGCTTCTAACTGTGGTGCAGCATTTCCTAAAGACACTCAAACCACTTGAAGGCAGTAATGCCTCAACTGGGGTGTTGTTCTTTGAGCTCTGCTAGCTGAAATGGCTGCTCTTGTTGTCCAGGTGTTTATGCCATGCTCAAATCCATCTCTACCTGCTTCCCAGACAGGGATCTGAACTGAGCATCTCACATGGACAGAGATACCTTGCATGGATATGGAAAAGAACTAATACACTGCCCTGCCTGCTGCTTCACTTAACCCCAGATGACTTTGTTTTCAGTGTGGCTTGTTCTGGAAGCCCCTCACAGACTCCAGCCCCGTGCAGTCTGTGCCATGCATACACAGTATTCAGGATCCTACTCCAAAGCTGGATGCCTTCTCCCATAAATAACAAGCTTCATCAAAATGTGCATATCTTTGCATACATATCTTCATGCATATACTATTAAAAGATATGAAACACAGAAAACACTGCAAATGTTAAAATAACACATTATACTTCATAAAGTCTTAGAGCTACACAGTTGTTCTTTGTGACAACCTCTGAGCAACAAAACTTAGACAAAACCCTGTTTATTTGGTTGCTAAATGCTTACAAGATGCTGGAAGCACTACCATGCACCCACGCAAGAGTCAGAAGCACTGTGCCCTCTGCTACACATGTCCTCAATGACAGGGAGTGACTGACTGCTGGTGGCTGGCAGCAGATGTTCCTGAAGATCAGGCACCCTGCATACATGCTCTTCATCCTTAAATTAGTGGTATTTTTAGGCAGGTATTTTCCACTCTAAAGCCTTGATTAGAATTTATGACCATTTGTATATGGACTCCCAAATATCCCCTGCCTCCATGATGATGCAGCGTGGTCAGGCACAGGGTAAGCCAACGCACTTCACAGTACAAGTGTGTGTACTGTGTATTCCTTCATGAAAGAATAACTGAAATATAGTTTTGTTGTGGGACAATTCAGCCTTCTGACCTAACTACCAAGTGAGAGGATGACTTCTGGCCACCCTGGTCAGACAGTGTTACACAGGCTGCCTGCTGGGCTTCTAGACAGACAATACCATGACTCAATGTTTCGCAGAGAGCACTGTTAATTGAGAACAACTGCAGAAGGCAGCTCACTGGATCTCTTCCTTATGGTTACTGCCAAGCTAATCATTATTTTCCCCATAATGAACTAGGAGACAAACCCACAAACTGAAATTTAGCATAATAACCAAACAATTCCCAACTTGATTTTCCTGCTTCTTAAAGATATCATCAATTGCAAATAATCTTACTATACTTTAGAATCTTTCAATTTATTTACAATTTATTAACAGAAATACTAACAAGAGACATGCATAGGTTTGAATCTGCACTCGAAAAAGTAACAGGCCAAGAGCTTCTGAAATTAGAAGAAATGACTGAACCAGTTTAAACAAAATAAGCACGCTCTTGAGACAGTCCAGCTGAAACTTCCCACTAAAACATCTAGGAGTGCTCAGTACCTGGCAATTTCCAGCCAAATTGCCAGAACGAATTAGCAGCTGTGCTTTCACTGTGCATCTCAAACCCATAAAATCCATACAAAAATGGGCACTAAGACTGAGTAAAAACAACATTAAGAATTGCACAAGGCAAAAAAATCCCCTTCGAGCAAAGAATTTCTGCAGGTTTGACTAGTATTCAGAAAACTGGAAGTTTTAACAAACTGAATGTGATGCACTGGAAAAAATAATCAGGTAAAGCAATATAGGGAAAATGCTTAGTATAGTTGTCTTTCACTTTTTGCCTTCCTCTATGAAGAATGAGCATGGGGAAAGAGGGCTTTGGAAGATGATGCATCAACCATCTGGAGATAAGAGACCCACAGCAACTGCCTTTAGGTCAATTTATCAGAAGTGTCTTGCACAATCTATAAAAACACAGAGCCAAACATTTCTTGTGGTGAAAACATTAAAACCAAACAAGTACCACCACCAAAGCTCACCAGGTCTAAGGTAAGTGCAGCTTTAGGCTTAGTATGGATTCAATCACTGTCAGAAATATCCCAGCTTGAACAAAATTCCCAGGTAGGGGTTTGAATGGGTAAGATAGATGCTGTTACTTCCACAAGTAGAGAGTTTTATCCTGTTTCCTGTTTTGAAAAGTGCCCATTCCCCATCCTTCTCTTGACATTAACTGGGTAAATTTAGTCTGTCCCACTGCAGCCTTCTTTAATCTTGTGCATGCAGACCACCATGCATGACTGCACATTACTTACCACTTTCAGTATTGTGTTATATGGCCTAGCTGACATTTAACAAAGTCAGCTGCAGTTTAAAATGTATGAAGATGTCATTATTCATCAGAAACTTATGTAGCCTTTACATTAAAGAAGAGGCTGAGTAAACTACGAATATATTTTCCATCATATAATCTGGGACAGCTCCACTTTTACCTTTCTGCATTGCCTAACATATTTTTAAATACATTTTACAGCAAAGGGAAAATTTCACAGACACTAATACACTTAAATATTTGTTCAGGTCACATATCATCCTGCCATTCAGTGAACAGTAAGTAGCAATAAAAAACACCACTTACATTATTCATTAGCTATAGGAATGGGAGTGGAGCTCATGAAACATACTGTCTTCTGCTAATCTCTGCTGCAGCGAGTTATCAAGCTGCTCTCAGTTAAGTAGTTTTTTCTGCTAACAGGTATATCAGACCTTCAGTTAACAAATGTCACTCCTGAGTGCACACCACCACCTTGAATGAGAGCCCTAGGTTTCCATAAGCAGTATTTCAAGCTTCCTCAAATCCCTAATATGATTGCTGTATGCTTTTTTCTCAATCTTGGGGCTACATAGAAAATTAGTCTAAAAGTTAAAAGACTGTTCATAAAATGTCCCAGATCACTTCTGCAATCTCCATGCCACACCTAGGTTGTATTTTATCCTGAAAACACAGGAGGGCAAATACAACTCACGATTTTGTTATGTAGGTGTTAGCCAAAAGTGCTGCTTTTGTTCTTTGTACTGAGGATCAATACAGTGTGTAAAGATCTTATTGTTATCCTTTAAGAGTGGAAATCAGGAGAGAAATTACTTCTCTTAGAAATATTACTGGAAAT
>NW_008630024.1:0-3991 GCF_000691845.1 Merops nubicus | reverse complement strand
TGTGTAGGGAACAGAAAATGTCAAGGCAATGCCTCTAACAAAGCACTGGAATGCACAGTGAACCTGCAGTTTAATGAAGAAACTAAGTCTCTCAGAAGTTCTCCACCACAAACACCTAAGAAATTCTTCCACAGCAGCAGTAAAAATGAAACACCTGTCCTCTGTGGGCTACATTTAGCAGTATGAGTACAGCATTTGCACAGTAATGGAGAGAAAAGAAGGAGGTGGTTTGAACATACATGTGAGACCAATGTCCTAGACCAGTCTTCTCTGAACAAGTTTGGCTCATGTTTTTAATGCCACCATAATGATGATAAAAAGCTGGGCTTACAAAAACTAACCAATTTCCTGAATAGTTATTAAAAAAAAAAAAAAAAAAAAAAAAACCCACACCCAGTTTCCCTGAAAGAAATTTCATAAATAGAAAAACATCCTTCAGCATTTCAAAGGCTGAAACTACAGCTTAAGCAAGCACAAGGTAATTGTCTTGGTGGAACCAGAGCTCGGGGTTTTGTTTGGATTTTTAATCTTTGCAGAGACAAGAGAAACTTCAAAATCCCATTGCATTTTTCTGCATTAGCCTTACAGCTTCTCCCTTGAAACACTGATAATAAATTGCAGTACTTAAGAATGAAATGGAAAGTAAATTATAATGCACCATTTGCCTTTTTTAGAGCCTCATCTAACAGAGACATTGTAGTATGTCTGCAGGATCAGATCAGCTTTGGTAAAGCTACACCATGCACAAGAATCTGTTGTCCTGAGCTACCACCATACGTATCACTGTAGGGGAAATGGAATTCCTCTCCTTGCAATTGCTATTGAAAATGTTTTCAGTCACAGGCTCTCATGCTGTGGACTGCTGAGTTCTCTACTAGGAAGGGAGGAAGAATTTACACTGATATTCTATTGGTGTCCAAGCAAGCAGACAGAAGCTAAAACCACTGCTGGCTAGGGTAAGGCTGGCCAGTGCCAATGCTCCACCTGTGATTACATTTGTACTCTCGCCCTTCCTACGTTTTGGAATGTCATTCTGTTCCACAAATGATGCCACTGAAGCCAGAGAAGTCTCAACTGTAAGGCAGGAATCAATGAGAGCAAAAGGATTTGTTACTAAGCCAAAAGCTCCATAAACCATTTTCAAAGTTGTGGGCAGAGCTTTGGTAGATGGTTTTTTGTTTGCTTTTCTTAATTTGGTCAGAGAAGTGACAAATTAATTATTTGCATAGCTGCTTCTGTATAGCAAATATGGTATTTTAGTCAACCTGACAAAAGGCACCATCTGGCCTAGAGGAATGATTTGTTTCATCACAAACATTATGAGAACAGTTGAGAGAAAAATCCTAATTAATACACAAGGCAAGTGCAATTTAAGAACCATTTCTCATGAGTTTATCAGATATTAAAGTAAGGATGGCACACTCAGTGCACTTGCTTGAATACCAATCACTCACCATGTTTTTTTCCAATTCAAAAGCATTACACAAAAGTGCTATTAACTAAAGCTTTAGGAATAAGTTTTACTAAAATTTTCCAATAGGAATAAAATCCTGTGGGATTTGAATGTCATTTAATAGGAGATGCTACAAAAGGAAACCTATCTTAATGCATTATCTTTTATGATATTTTTATTTCAAATGAGTAACTTTTTAGGTCTCAAAAATCTGTTGTGAGCAAAACTGTCCTAACACAGGGAATTCTTATATGATATTATTTCTTGCCAATTAATACAAACCTCTAATCACTGACTCCGGTCCTGAGACAAAAGAAAATGTAAACACTCAAAAATCTGTTGTGAGCAAAACTGTCCTAACACAGGGAATTCTTATATGATATTATTTCTTGCTAATTAATACAAACTAATCACTGACTCAGGCCCTTAGACAAAAGAAGATGTAAACAATTCAACTTGTGGCATAGAGGTGACTGGGTGAAACACTAGAACACTGAACTCTGTGTCCAATACACACCACAAAATTTGTTGGTGTGCCTCAGTATGTGCCACAATAAGCAGCCATGGTACACTGCTTCTTACCTGAGAAGAGCTGAATTGCAACACTGCTTGGGACTTGCCTGAAACAAGGCTTTAAGAAAAAAAGGGTGCTACAGCATGCCAGGCTAGGAGGCTGTGACCAGTTTGCTTTCCTTGCTCAGCATCTCCAGGGTATTTAAACATAGCTGTCTTATGATAATGTTAATGCAAGTATTCAAGCACCACAGAGTAGCTCAGGCTGGCAAGGGTCCTCAGGAGAGGACTGTGGTCCCATCTCAGGTCAGATACGAGGTTGACCAGGTTGCTCAGGGCACACTAAGCTCTTACTGCTTTCCACAGTCAAATCACTATTGCAAAATACACTGGTAACCAGCTAGTTGGCACTTTGTAACTTTTTGAATACTTATTTTATTAAGGAATAGGAGAAATTAAGCAGTACTAAATGAACACGAAGATGAGAGGATTACAATTCCAGAGAACACTGGAGAGTGAACAGTTTGGGTAATGCTACTCAATACTGCACTGTTCCTGTCATTTCTTAAGCAGGAACTGGTAAAACAGTTTCTCAGTTCTCATTGTCTTCAGTCATTTACTTTTTTTTAAAGCATGCCAAACATGAAGATTTCATGCTAGTGTACATTCAGCACTTTACTTTCACCTCACAGTTGTTTTATTAAGCTACTTACGCATCTTATACATTAGTACTCTGTGCTAAGAGACTTTTTCCTAAAACCATATCTGCCAATTCTTTCAGGATTCTTTCTAATAATTTTCAAATTGGTGTTACTATTCGTTCCTGCTCCTCAGTTCTGCTATTAAAAGTGAGATTTTAATTATATTCTTGGGATTGGTCTTCGGAAGACAAAATCTCTTAGAAGGTTTGACAATCAAATTATATCTAACTTAGTTTTGTTTCTTACTATAGGCTTTTAAAATGTAGGCACTTAACTCTATGGTTCACACTGAACCTTTTTGCCTCAAAGAAGTCAAGAATTTAATAGCACATATGTCACACCTCTGTCACATTATTTCATAATTTCGCTTGATACCAAAGAGGCTGGTCCCTTTGAAAAACAAGTGAGGTTTGCTTATGATGTAAGACAATTCAACCAAGTTCACTCCAGATAAAGTGAAATGGGATGGCAAAATGCAGGCTGAACGTTCTGAAGAAAATGTCTTGGTTGGTTGAAGTGTCGTTTGAAGCTTTCCTTGCCTTCACCAAGGACAGCATTAGCCCACATGAAGACACGGAAGTACTTCACAGGAGCACAGATTCAGACTCCAGTCTGCTCTGAGCTCCTGTTCTTGCCAAGTCTCACAGAGATGCACTAAGTCAGGGATTCTCATTTTGCTGGACTTCCAAACCTTTGCACAATAGCACACACATGGTTTATGTAGCAACGCTCTGGATTTGCATATAGGAGTGATATCAACCTGTAATTACTCGTCTAAAATTGAATCAGCATGTAAGAAGAAAAATACAGTTACCCAAAGCTTCTATTGCCAGCCTCTTAGCTATATGAAACCATTGTACCTATCTGTGTTTCTCAGGCAGGTTGTTACATCCCTCTGTGTGATTTCCTAGGTAATGCCTACAAAGTAAAACACACCAGACTTACCCTGAAACATTACCAAAATTCAGTCAAAACTTAATAGTTTCTTCTCTGCTTCAGAAAACTCCAGATTCTGTCACCTGTCAAGCTTGCACATGTGAAAATAGACAGTAAATCTGCAGAGAAGGAGGGTGGGTCACTTGAAATTCAATCTAATTTGAAACAAGTGATATTAACTTGCATCATATTAAAAATAGAAAGAAGAAAAGCTTAATCTGAAATTCCAAATGAAAATCCTGTAAATGATGAATCCTTAGACATTGTAGAGCAGCTTCTTCTTCACAAGCATCTGGATAAATTAACACTTTTTCAAAATTTGTCCCTCATTTTCAAAGAAAAGGACAGCCCTCTGTCAGAAATATTTTTATATTTACATATATTTTCA
>NW_008630023.1:0-16961 GCF_000691845.1 Merops nubicus | reverse complement strand
ATCAAGTGAAATTAATTCAGACCATACACTCTGAAATTCAGTTTGCTGCTGCAGTGTTTTCAGTTCATGCATCTTCGATAAACTGCAGTCACAACTTCTGCAGAATGCTGAAACTTCTGTTCTTACTAAAGTGATTCATCTCTAGCACTTTAGTTCTTGCCTTAGTTCTCACACTTTTTTTGTATCCTGTTTGATCTAACACCTTCTGTTTCCTGAGATGGACTGCACACACTTAGGCTACTTTACAGTTTTGGCTTTGTGTTTTGTCTTCTGAGTTGTTTCCAGACAATGAGATGAACCTTCTGAACCTAGAGATGTAATGGGCATTGCTTAGCCATTGGGGTAAAATTTTTAGTTCACACACCTGTAGCTGTTGGCTGGATTTTCCAAATGCTGAGATTTGGGTTTTCCTCATGAGTAGTCTATTACAACAAATGACTGTAGTTCAGATCATAAGTTTCTAACTGAATTAGTGTTTCTTCTCACAGTGACAGTACTGAAAACCATGGCTGATATCCTGACTTCTTAAATTACTGAAACAATGACTCCATGCAGATGAAAGGCCTGTGCTGTTAAGCCTGCCTAGTGTTTGAAAGATAACTCTAAGACTTCACTCTTGTATAGTTTAAAAAAAAAAAATCATATCTCTGTTGGTCTCTAGTATAATTGTTATCTATAGTGCTATTAAAAATGTTAAAGGAATATCAGATTTCAGCATATAGTGAAGTGACAGTTCAGTTTCTGTAATCCTCTTTGGTTTTAAATGTTTGAGTTCTGCGTATTTTAATTTGTTTGAAAGGTGCCCCAGGTAACCATTGTATTGCAGTGTGTGGTTTTGCTGATGACTGATTAGATTAGCACAAATTTCAGCTACATTCTTCTTAATGAGAGAATAATTTTATTTTGATACTGCAGCTTGTTTTAGTTAAGGCAATACAAAATAAATAATCTCAACATACTGATTCATCATATTGATTGCTAGGGTTAATGTGTTAAATAAGGAGCCAACTAGAAAACAAGAGATTTCATTAAAAAAACACTTTTTTTTTTTTTATGTCTGGTATTTAAACTAAGGTTCCTTCATTCCCTGAAACCTGGATTTTAAGTGAAAGCTTTCTGTCTGTTAGTATGCCCAGTAGCTTGAACAGAAGAAGAATTTGCCTATGAATAATATTTTCCCTGCCCTTCCCAAGGCCTTTCAGTCATGATGAATAGATATGACTGATATTGAGGATAGGACACGTTTCGTGACAGCTTTGAAAAATGGTTATTTAAGCATGTATTTTCTTCCCTGAGCAGAAGGTGGACATTCCTTAATAACCACCTGTAAAATGTGTGTTTGTATTACTGTTGTCGTTACCTGGTTACAAAGAGGTGGTGCATACAGGTATGTTTAAGTGCAGATGATTGAGAAAAGACCTGAAGATGAAAGAAGAGCCATGCTGTTCTGGTGGAAGAAAGGCAAACATCTTGTAACCCCAGTGAAACTATTCCACAACACACCAGCTAAGCCTCATCCTGATTTGAACAGTGCCCCTTCCATTGGGTTATTTTAACTCTCTGCTGTGAAGAACTTTGTCTGACATTTCTGTCCTCTTTGCAAATATTTACCAGCTGTATTACTTTTTATACAAACCCCTGAGGTTGTTTTTTTGGTTTTTTGTTTTGTTTTGTTTTGTTTTTTTGTTTTGTTTTGTTTTGTTTTTTGGGGGGGGTTGTTTGTTTGTTTTTTTTGGTGTTTGTTTTTTTTTTTTGTTTGTTTGTTTTTTTTTTTTTGTGTGTGTGTGTGTGTGTGTGAATTACATCATTGCTTAAAGCTTTCCTTGACCTCAAAGGCTCTTTTGCAATCGGGGAGAGCACTAGCCAGCATTGTACAGCCTGTACTGCACAAACATGCATTGAATACTGTAACTCAGTCAAACCCTGCAGACTGAGCATGCAGTGTTTATTTTAGAAAATGCAGAAAACTATAGTATGTTCCTCTAACTTAAAAACGAGGGTCTTCCACTTATGTCACATCATGACCCATCCAGTGAGCAAAATTGTCCATACCTTTTACAGATTTCATCTTCATCTGGTCTTCTTAACATACTCTCTTCAAACTTTCTGTTTCAATTACCAGTGACTTTCTTGTTGCTAGCTGATATCTTTTTTCAAAAGGGGCATATTGTCATAAAATGTGAAACCATGTTGTACTTTCTCAAATTCCGGGTTGATTCTGAAAAGATCAGACACTGTTACTGTGTAGCTACTGTCAGTTTTACCAGCATGACCTTCTCTCTCTGAATATGATGGGCTTTGTGATTGCTGAGGAAAATATATATTTGATTTTGAATTGAAAATCTATACTGACTATATTTTAAAATATATACTCTCAGGTGCAATAATTGCAATTGGACTGTATCTACACTGCAGCTATGGTATAGCTTTGCTGAAGAAATATTTTTTGACACTTTTAATGGGCTCTTATGTAGGTTAAAAAGACATATTTGACTGGCAGTACTTACAACTTAAATACCTCCAAATTAAAAACAAACAAACAAACAACAGGATTATGTAAATATATGTATAAAGCCTGAACTGTATTGCAGCCATACAACTTACTTTCTGCAGTGTAATAACACTATAATTAATTGCTCCGTGACTGTCTGTTCCTATCATCTAACTATACTCACTATGCTATGAATGCTACTGGATAAATGTAATTGAAATGTCAGATTTTATACAAATATGTGATGTAAGAACTAATTAAATGAACAATCAATACAATAAAAATAGGTAATCAGAAAGAAATGTATGTCAGCCAGAAGGGATACATAAATCTTCCTCCTTATGTTTGCTTGACTCCATATACTCCAAAGAAGAAAAGAAAAGAAAGACTGGAGATATGTTTTAAAGGTAATTTCTTCACTAGAGTGCCTTCCAGCCATCTTATTTTGTGAATGTACAACCCTCAAACACAAGCATTACAGTAAATATCATTGATGACTTTGACAAATGGAAGATTTGTGGTTAAAATTTACAGATGTAACCCAAAGAATATTGCTCTTATGTATCACATCTCTGAAAGCATCCTATTTGGAGCAATAATTTACAAGTAAAGTTAATGTGCTTTTCTATGTAATTTCAGAATTTCTCTATAGACACCACCAAGAAATTGTGCACAGATCAAGCTGAAGATGTTTTGGAATTACAAGTTAGTTGTCAAAATGACTTGGTGCATCATGGGAACAAGAAGGACATGACTGGGAAAGCTGCATTAGTGGAAACCAGTGTGATTAAAGGTCAGTTAAGCTTTATGGTTTGAGTTGTTAGTATAACAAAGCTTAACCCGGGCCCTGATAAATAATTTACATACAGGATTATCTTGCATGATTTCACTTGGAATCTGTGGCTTAGTCAGAAGAGATGAAAAGTGAATGTGTCTGTTCTTCCTCCATAAATGCCGTAAGGCAAATTCATCCAAGCTCTCAGCAGCAGCACGGTATTAAACTCTTTTTTAAACATTGCAGCATGAATATTCAGTAGTTTTTAGGAACAGATGTGTGGAAAGGATGCACTTTCCTGTTGCTTTAGGGTGATATTTACACATCATCTATTATAAAAAACACTTGATTGCAACAGGTTTTTAGATGAACAAGCAATTTACATTAGAGATATGAAGTTTTCAACTCACATTTTTGTATTTTGAAGAAAATAATAAAATTGAACTAATTATTTGACCAATAACTGTTTTTAAAGTCACCATTTGCTTGAATTTCCCAAGTATTTTTGATAGCTGGTTAGTTTTTCTACCTACCTTTCAAGTTTTTCCGTTTTCAGAAAGGAAAACGTACTGAAGTTGAGAAGCTAGATGGTAAGAGGACAAATCCAAAAGAAGTTGCAGTCAATATAAAAAAATTAATTGAATTTATTAATCTGTCAGTCACAAGTTATATCTGAATTAAAGGCCAAATGCATTGATTACAGCACTGGGACATTTGGAGGACTAAAGCACAAATACTCATCCTCACAGCATTTGTTAACTGGTAATTTATATCAATATAAGAACTTGCCATGAAGTTTCTCTTTGTTGCCTTGTCATTCAGTCTTTGAGAGTCCAAAAAAGAACTGCCTATCTGAAACTAAGAATATTGAAACTTCCAAATGCAACATAAACTTCTATAGTGAGGAATTACTGTGATGTGCTAAATTCACTAATCCTTATTGCTGTGGAAGTCAATTATTTGAGGACTGGTTTTTGAAAGGTGGTTTGGTATCCAGCTTTTTTGAGAGATAATCCCAAATTTGTTATTTTGTGGCTTTAAAAAAATCTCCCTGCAGACTCCATTTTGTCACTGCTCAACAATTTGATTGTAAATGGTGAAGATTCCATCTTGGCAGGTACAAAGGACAGTATCCTCTGTTTAAACACCAGGTTAAAAAAAAAAAAAAAAAGATTACCAAGTTGGGTTAACATGGTACTTTTTTTTTGTGCCAAGGGAACTATTTGGTTACCACTGGGGCTTGACTTTGAAAACTGCTGTCCATGCTACAAGAACCAGTTGGGTCACTTGCATGGGTTAGTTGCTATGGGGTGAGGGAGTGAAAAGCAGGGGTGGATACACCTGAAGATACCATGACCGAAGCATCCTTGTCCCTTCCCTTCCCAAAGGACAAAAGAAAGGGAATAAGGGAGAGAGACTTAAGATTAGAAAACTAAACCAACTTTAGTTAAAATAATAACAATCTAATGGAATATATATGAATATATACAAAACCAGTATCGACTGCTAGCCCTCCTGATGGCAATTACATCACTGTCATTACTGATGCTGTTGAGCAGGCAATGGAGAAGTCCCAGACTGGTCTCAGCAGCAGGGAGGAACTGGATTCAGGAGCTGGATTCTGGAACTAGATTCAGGACCACATGGACTGGGATCAAAGGCAGAATGAACAAAGTCCTCCTCGGATGCCAGACATTGAAAAAGAAAGTTTGACCCTTATGATCCCTCAGCTTTATATTGAATATAATGTCTATGGGATGGAATATATCATTGATCAGTTTAGGGTCACCTGCCCATCTGCTCCTCCCCATAGGTGCGGCCTTTTACTTTCTGCCCCCCTCCAAGTGGTACACAGGACTTAGCAGTGACCTTGGTCTGCACACCAATCCTTGGTGGTAACTAAACACAGAGCGTTATCACTGCTAGAAGCAGACACTGTCTGCAAAAACATGCTGCTAGCTTCAGAAAGTGCAGTTAGTTAGAAGAGACTGAGCTGAAGAGTAAAGTCACTGAGCAGAATTGTTCTGTTCTAACTCAAACCAGGACAAGGTTAAAGTCATGTAATGGTTATACAGTCAAGGTTTTTCAAAGATTTTTCTGAATACAGCCGCTCAGCTCATGCAGCAAGAAGTGGAGTTGTAAAGTCACTTCCTGTGCCTCTTAGAGGAACCGTGCAGTAGTTTCTAAACTGAGATCTTTTACCTGAGAGAAGGAGTTTGGAGCTACCATTACTAAGGCTTCAGCTCAATAACAGGACTGGAAGGTCACCTAGTCTTCCCATTCTTTGTATCGGAACCATTTTCCTACTGTGAAAGTATTTGTTACAGCTTGTGTTTCTTTTGTCACTGAGCACCACTAGGAAGAATCTGCCTCCATCTTCTTCACACCTTCCCATCAGATTTTTATACCCCTCAATAAGATCCTCTCTGAGCAATTTGCCTTCTGGGCTGCAAGCACTGTTGGCTTGTGTCCAGCATTCTGCCTCCAAGCACCCCCAAGTCCTTTTCCACAGAGCTCCTCTCTATCACATCATTCCCCAGCCTGTACTGATAACAAGGATCACCCCTACCCAGGTGCAGGACCTTGCACCTGGACTTGTTGAACCTCATGAGGTTCACATGGACCCACTTCTCAAACTTGTTTAGGTCCCTCTGAATGACGTCCAGTCCCTGTGACATGTTGACCACACCATTCAGCTTGGTGTCATCTGCAGTCTTGCTGTGGGTGTACTCTACCCCACTGTCTATATCATTGATGAAGATATTAAACAGTACTGGTCCCAGCATAGACCCCTGAGGGATACCAGTTCCCACCCATGTCCATCTGGACATTGAGCCATTGACCACTATCTTCTGTATACAACCATCCAACCAATTCCTTATCCACCAAACAGTCCACCCATCAAATCCGTATCTTTCCAACTTAGAAAAAAGGATGTTGTGGGGGACCATGTCAAAGGCCTTGGGGCAGTCCAGACAGATGACATCCATTGCTCTTCCCTTTTCTACTGGTGTACTCACTCCATTCTAGAAAGCTACTAGGTTGGTCAGGCAGGACTTGTCATTAATGAAGCCATGCTTGCTATCCCAAATCACCACCCTGTCCTCCTTAATATAGATTCTAGGAGGACCTGTTCCATGATCTTCCCAGGCACAGAGGCGAGACTGACAGGTCAGTAGTTCCTGGGATCCTCCTTTCTATCCATCTTTGTCACAAGGGCTTATGGTCAACCTGTCTATCAGGACCCCCATGTTTTTCTCTGCAAAGCTGCTTTCCAATCAGTTAGCCCCAGCCTGTATTGGTATATGGGGTTATTCTTCTAAAGGTGCAAGACCTTGCATTTTCCTTCACTGAACTTTAGGAGATTTCTCTCTGCCCAGTCCTCCAGCCTGTCCAAGTCCCTCTGAATGGCAGCACAACCATCTCAAACATTCTTCCAGTTTTGTGTCATCTGTAAACCTACTGAGGGTACACTCTGTCCAATCATCCATGACATTAACAAATCACTGTTTCTGTATCAGACACCCACAACAACATCGTCCATGTTGGTCTGGCAGCTAAATTCTGTCCCAGAAGCTCTTGGTGTGCTCTTTTCCTGTACTTTGACAGAGGGTTGCCTCTGTTAGCCATGCTACAAATAAAGCTTCTGCCTTCTCCTTCACACTGCTTGTTAGTTTATGTGATTTGTGGTTCTAAACACTAGAAAATGGACTTTTAGCAACTGTTCTTGACTTGAACCTTCTACTGAACATGTTTCAGCACTGCAGTGAAACAGGGCAGTGTTGTTGACTGTCTCATGCCCTGGTTGGAGTTGGCTTGCCTTCTCTCTCTTTATTCATTCTGAGACAGTGCCATTAGTCTTTTCATCACCCCATTAAGCCTTGTTTATATGTCTTTGTGTGGTGGTTTAAACCACTTTTTATTGTTCAGGGGCAGGTTCAGTAAAGGTGACGGAAAACTGAACAAAATTAGCAGCAAATTAACAGTTTATTACGGAGGGTTGTAAATGGGGGAAGGCGGAATACCCCAAAGGGACCCCAAAATTATACAGAGAAAATAGCACAAAGGGGAAAAGGAAAGGAAAAAAAAAAAAAAATAAAAATGAGAGCTGCTCTCGCTATTAGATGGCTAGCTGAAAGAGCAGGGGGAAGGGTAGGAAGAACTGTCTCTCCCCATTTCCTCTCTCCTGGAAGAACTTCTGGCCCTTCAGTCTCTCTGAAAAAAACATAAAAAAACTTGAAAACAACTCCCTCTCACCACCCCCCCGAAAGGGTACTTGCTCACTGAGAGAAATGGGTGAAAACCACACCGCGGGGGGGCCTGCAAGCATGAAATTCAGGAGCTGTGTGTTACTCCCAGCAGCAGCAGCTGAAGAAAAATCCGAACGGCTGTTGCCCCAGCTTATATATCTTCCCGTTCTCATGCTGAATCTGTTGCTTTCTTCCTGGCCGAGTCGTTTTTTCCATTGGTCTTCCTGGCCAAGCCGTTTTTTCCGTTGATCAGCGGGGCTGATTCGCGCCACGGTTCCGTTGTTTTCCTGTGCTGGGAGGTGGGGGCGCAGGAAGGAACAGGGTCCATCTCCGGGACCGAGGGGCCACGCATGGCGCGAGACAGCCCCGGGGCCATGCGTGCTGGTGGCCAGTGATGGGCCCGGCCCCGTCCCGGCTCCAGCCTGATCGCAGCTTCCCCCACCCCCAGCTTTTGGTTTAAGGGAAACTGAATTTTACCAAACAAGTAAGTGGGGATTTCCCACATTCTTTTTCCACCAAAAGTCCAAGGAATACCCCCAAGCCCCCTTTGACCATCCCCCCATGATCCCAGTCCCACCCCCCCAAACCAGTACACTTTGATAAACCTTTTCCAGAATCTCTAAAAGTACTTGATTTTTATTTCCTACTTTTCACTTGCTAGCACAAGTCTAATTTTTTTAGCCAAATCTTCATATGTTTTTAATTCTGAAACACACAAATTGAGAAGAAAGGTTTTTCTGTGTCTTCAAGTTTTAAATTATCTTCTCTCAGTTGCTGTCACTCTATTTCCTTTGGCCATTGAAATCCTAACCTTTGCTGTGGTCTCTCTTCTGTGAAAGCAGAGTTATCTTTTCTGCTGGTTGAGGTCCACACATCAATTGCAATGGTAGATTACTAACTTAATTCTTCCTGCTTCCAGTGGACACTTTCCTTTTAAACTTCAGTTATCAATCAGGCTCATTTTTTTCCTATATATTTTCTTGAGTTTATGGCTAGAGAGCTATGGTCTGCAGGTAGCCCTAGGTGTATGGCCAAGAGTATTAGAGAAAAAATGGTGTTAGGGTTGCTGAAGGCTTGCTTGCCTCTGGCCTTGAAAAGATTCACAGCACTAACTCTTCCTAACTACCTCAGTTCTTAGCCATGTTTCTGATGTAAAAGCTCATTGATTTTATGTCTACTCCTTCTTTCCTCATGAGTTGCAATTAGTTAATTTGAAGTTAATCATATATGCTGTATTAGACTACTCACAGAAGACCAGATAAAGAATACCCTTTGTTACTGAGGGTTTCCAACAAACCCTTAGTACCTCTGTTTAGTACACACCCAGAAAATCAAGAGGTAGTATCATAATGTTTCTTCTTCTGCAAGGCTAGGAAATTACCCCTTGTTTAATTGCCTTGGAGTATATCCCTGTACAAACTTTGTCTAAATCTGAGTTTAATAGTTTGAGCTACGCAGATTTAACCCAGATCAAAGAGCAGTGATGGATTGCACACTGACAAAGCCAATTCAAAACTAAAGGTTTTTCCGAAAGATGTGTGTTAGTATAGTCCAAAATTATTTGGCTTAATTCAAAGATAACTGCAGAATTATAAAGAAGATTGGATTAAATGATATAGCAGTTCTTCCTGGTCAGTCAAGGGATCCTCATGAGTCCACTGTTGCGTGCAGCAAGCTTGCCTGTTTCAGAGTATACTCTGCTCTGGTAATTCACAAGATAATGGATTAGAAAAATACGTCAAGACTAATAGCACAGGCACACTTCTGTGGGTTTTGAGTGTGAGGAAATGCACTATTCACTGACTAATCTTTAAACTTCTACTGGTGAATGTTAAGCTACCCACCAAAACACCAAGTTGTTTCGAATTCCTAATAAGGATGTTGAATCTGTGCTCTTAAAAAAAACAAAACAAAACAAAAACCAAAAACCAACCAGTTAGAGAAAACTACTATTTCTTACCAAAGGCCAGATAGTTCCGAAAAGAAAGGCAACATGTTCTTCTTTCAGTTTGGAAGCCTCTGTTGTTTTCCTTACAGATTTCATGTTAATAAAGATAGGATATATTATCTTTGTTTCTAAGAAATGGAACCTTTTTTTCCTCTGCTGCAATTAAACCTGAATTGGTCACAAAACATATTATCCTATTTTCTTATATTTGACTGAATTTGAATTCATTAGAAATAATAGTAATATCTGCAGGATAGTAACTCGCATCAGAAATCTGCTGTATCAGTTCTTCTTTAACCTTGAAACTTATTCCAAGTGAAGTTTCTAAAACATTACCTAATCTTCTTGGTCATGGCTCAGCTTTCTGGAATTGTTATGATATGCAATAAAAAAGAGAGTAATTTGATTTTGTTTAATGATGTCAATACATTTTAGGGAAGATATTTACATATGTTGAGTTTAGGCACTTCATTTAGGAGGCCAGTGGGTCGGAGAAAGAAAGAAAAAAAAAGAATGGATGGTCTGATTGAACTTTAGGATACACTTATAACATCTACTAAATTTGGCAACAAAGGTGGTTTAAGAAATTTCTGCCCCTATGTTGTAGCTTGCTCTCCCATCAGGTAGGACCATACATTTGATTATGTGGCTATGCTCTAACCTAAACATTAAAATGAATTAAAAATAATATCCCTGCAAACTTAAAATAAAAAATAGAATTTTGAATGATTTTGAAAAAAGCGGGGTTTTTTTGGAGACGTCACAGGGATTTTGCATTCTGAATTGAGTGCATAGGGATAACCAATATGAATTAGGAATCCTTTACTATATCATAGAATCACAGAAATGTAGAATCATAGAATCATTAAGGTTGGAAAAGACCTCTAAGATCATCAAGTCCAACCATCACCTAACACTACCATGACCACTAAACCATGTCCTGAAGGTCCATGTCTACACATTTTTTTAACATCTCCAGGGATGGTGACTTCACCATCTCACTGGGCAGCCTGGTCCAATGCCTCACCACTCTTGCAGTAAAGAAATTCTTCCTAATACCCGATCAAAACTTCCCCTGGGGCAACCTGAGTCCGTTTCCTCTTGTCTCATCATTAGTAACCTGGGAGAAGAGACCAACACTCATCTCACTACAAGCTCCTTTCAGGTAGTTCAAGAGAGCAATGAGGTCACCTCTCAGTCTACTCTTCTCCAGACTGAACAACCCCAGTCCCCTCAGCTGCTCCTCAGAAGACATGTTCCCCAGATCCTTCACCAGTTTTGTTGCCCTTCCCTGGACCTGCCCCAGCACTTCAACGTCCTTCTTATACTGTGGTGCCCCAAACTGAAAACAGTATACAAGCACTTCCCCACTCCTGCTGGTCACTCTCTTTTTGATACAGGCCAGGATGCCATTGGCCTTCTTGGCCACCTGGGCACACTGCTGGCTCATGTTCAGCCAGCTGTCCACCAGTACCCCCAGGTCCTTTTCTGTCAGGCAGCTTTCCAGCCACTCCTTCCCAAGCCTGTAGTGTTGCCTGGGGCTGTTGTGATCCAAGTGCAGGACCCGGCACTTGGCCTCGTTGAACCTCATGCAATCATGCACGTACAACAACTCTCTCCAGCTTCCACACTTCAGTTCAACCTTGGATTAGGGAAAAACTGTTACTAGGTCCTTTGGCTCCTATGGTCCAGTAACTATCTTTAAAAAAAAAGAAAATTGGACTCTTTCTCCTGGTTTTGGGGCTGTGAACACAAAACTTATTTTTGGCTGACATGTCTTCTGAGATAAGTTTAATGAAAGGTAAGAAAATTATTTAAAAGATGGAGATCACATAATTTCCTTCCATAGGATGGTAAGTACACTTTCATAAATCATATTTAAACTTTTCAATCAGCTTTCTTATTAACCAAATTCTTAACTTATGGTACAGCAGGGGAAAGAAAGCATAGGCTCTGAATCCTTACATACTCCCCTCGTTTATTAGAAATGACTGATTTTAATTGCAGTAATATGTAGAGCTTCCAGACAGGAGCACATAGAAGTGGTTGGAAGGAGGAGGTATCACAGTTACCTTATATGTGGGGTAGCTCCAGGGTATTTCTCATGAGTCAGCTCTTGCGCTCTTTGGCATTGCTGTTTGTCTCTGCTCTACCAGCCCTGTGCAGGGACCCACCAGGGAGCCTGGGAGCTGGGCTGTGATAGTCCCCTGAGCTCTCCTCCTTACCCTCCTTCAGGAAGGCATGGTGACACCTGGAATACGCAGGTGTGTAAATCTTCTGTCACCCATTGCTCATCTGCAAGAGCTGTTGATATACTGATGACTTATTTTACAAAAAGAGGAAGTAGTGCAACAGTGGAAATTAGTGTTTGTAAGAATTCCACAAAAACAGCAAGTTAGACTAGAAAAGAAGTGACGAAGAAGAAAATTAAAAAATAAAAAGACAGTGAAGGATGTCAACAGATGTCTCTTTCGGGAAATTTAAGATTTTAAAGGAAATTAAACTTAAGATTAACGTTTTCCAAATAATGGGTTAGTAGATTCCAGAGGGAGATATACATGAATTGCAAACCACCAGTGCATGTGACTATTTTGATTGTGGTACTTAACAGTTTCTAGAGCTCTGCTGCATCATCACATGAAGGAATAGTTGATGGACAGAAACTCAAGGAAGAGTCCATTAGTTTTATGGGCTCTGATTCTGCTATCACTGACTAGCTTTCGGTGGCACTCCGTAAGGAGTTTGTTCTCATTAGCACCAAGGGGCACCTGAACCAGGCCCACAGCAAAAAAAATGCTACTGTTCATAAAAATCCTTTGGCTTATGCATATGCTTTTAATTCTGTGCATTTTCACTTAAGTGATATGCAGGAAGAAAGATGTGGTTCTACTGTGTCTAGTTCACAATATTATTGCATATAATAATTCACAACTATTGTTTTCAGATTAGGCATAAACACTAAATGTTATTATGTGTTTGAATATTAATTTTTCCAGCATAAATCCTGAACTGAGATATTTACCACAGCTATAAAACTGTGTTATGGACGCAGTCAAGGGCGTTTAGGTGTGCAGACTTGTATGCACATGGGTTGGGGTTTGTAGCACTGATTTCATTCAAGCAAGGGTCTTGATGGGCTGGGTTACTTCTATTGCCTGCATTTTGAGGGAGGGCAGAACAGAGAGTTATGACAACAGCTTGTGACCTTGAAATTTGTGAAAAAATGGCAAGTATCTTCCAAGGGAAAAAAACCCTAAGCCCTACTCACCTGAGAACACAAGTGAGATAAACAGAAGTTTTTAGCCTGCAGAGCACTACCCTTCCACTATAAGGGCAAATATAATTATACAAATTGTTCCAGGAAGAGCAGAATTAATGAAATTTACTTTAATAAGGATTCAGGTCTGTTGTCCCCTGCTGGTCCTCTCACCTTTCCCTGACAATAACCAAAACTCTCCTTATGGCACTGCTATCAGATGATAAAGAGCAGGTCTGGAGCTATGTGTGTGTTGAGTAGCCAACCAATATGCACATGCTGATTTATCCTGCTGTCTACTGCCAAATGGAGTGTGTAGCAGCTGTGTTCTGCATGCTTTTCTTTCACTAGAGGAACTAATTCATCTCTTGCTTTTGTAACCACGTTAAGACTTCTGCCCCTTTTTCAAATCTGACTGAAATTGGCAAAAAAAACCCTTTTAAAGTACTGAAGAGATTGAAAGGTGGATGGATAGACAGCATGATGACATAAGCCTTGTTTTCTTAGCAGGCTGAGATGGCATATCTGATTCAATAATTCAGTGTTGAGACTAATATTTTTTTTTTTTTTCAAACAGGGAAGCAAATTGCATTGATTTCACTGTTCAGAATCCCCTCGGGATCATTCAGCTTGTCCCATTCCTCGCTTAATGCTTTATTGAAGTGTAAATTTATACATTTCAGAAGGCATCTTACACAGGTTTGGGACTGGGGACAGCTGTGATTTAGTCTGGCCTGATGACATTAATTTCCTTTCTCCTTGAACTGCCTTGCTTAGAAGCATATAATTTTGTTTGCCTGTGTTTGGGAAAGAAGAAAGTCTAGTTATGCCATCCATGAGCAATCTGTACTTTATATCCGTATTAGCAAGTCTAAGCTCAAAAACAGTATTTCCCTTGCTGAATCACAGGGATTACTTATTCTTTCAGTGCCTGTTTATTCATTAGTTTACTTTTGCTGATATCAAACACAGCCAACTTGCAAATGAACTACAAACCTGGAGGAAACCTGGAGGTGTTTATTAACAAGGTAGTGGCCACATGTGTGAGTGAGATCTTCATTAAATTTCTCATCCTAGGTTTTCTTTTTTCTTTTTTTTTTTTTTTTTTGATACCTAAATCTGGAAATACTTTGCTAATTTACTCATTCCTAAAAAGTAGCAGAAGGACTTGTAAGTAAATTGGTCGATTATGAACTCTGTGCTGCTGTGGCCAGACAGCTGCTTGATTAACCTGATAGTTGTTTCTGTCTAAAAAAAAAAAAACAAGGGGAGGATCACAACTTCAGAAAGAAATGAGTAAATGAGTCCTACACATTTTTTCAAGGAGAGACACTTTGGCCATGGAGAGTCTTAGGAGGACTGTAAGTAGGATTTGGAGACCACCAAGAGACTATACAGTTATTTTGTCAGTGAAGGGGCACACAGTGGTTGCAAGGGTAATCTTGGGAGGATTCTCATCTGAGAAGCTCAGTCCCATAAAGAAGGACCTGTCTGACAAGCACAGCCTTGCTGGGAGGTCAAAAAGGCTGTAAGTCATTGTGCACATTTGCAGGTTGTTCTGGGTTATGTCGTAACAAAGTAAACAACCAGCAATAGCTGTAGCCAAAGCAGTGTTTCGTGCTGTTTTGCCATTTCAGGTGAAACTTTTTGCTTTAGAAGCACCTCTTTTCTCCATTCTGTGTGAGGCTTCCTGATAAACCTCAAGGGTGAGCTACTCCTGGCAGGGGAACTTTGGTGCTGCTGCCTTAGCCCTGGCTGGTCCTATCACTGCCTGCCTCTTCCCCACCACGACCTGGACCAAGGGGTGTGATGGCTCCAGAGGAGGGATGTGGGACATTCAGTGACTGATCCTTGTGGGGTCCTGCTCCATGTGACCAGTGGTCCCATGCATTTTTCAGAGCTACATCTAGCCTCAGGGAAGCAGTAGAACCACCCAGGCAGAAGAGGAGACCCTGGGGCCTTCCAGCAGCAGGCTGTAGCTCACCAGTATGAATTGGAATGTGAAGCTGTTGCTGTCCCAAGTTTCAGAGCAGTGCTCGCCTCAGCACTGGAGCTGCAAAGAGACCTCCCATTATCTCTGCACTTGTAGGATAAGACCACAGCTTTTTGAAAGGTTTGTCCACAGTATTGCCTCAGTCTGATCTAGATGGGTGCAAAGAAATGTACTTCGAACCTTTCATTTTACCCTCAAGTCACTTTCAAGCCTGCATCTCTGTTTGTTATACCACCATCTGAATAAGAAGAAACTATGGGGGTTTGGCTCTAGGAAATCCCAAAGTAACACCACAGGTTCCTAGCTCCAGAGGTACATCTCTTCAGGGCACAAGAGCATGGGAGCACATCTGCAATAAGGATGGGAGGTGCTGCATCTGGCAAATGGATTGCTCTTCTCTTGATACGATCTGACAATTTTATCTGCCTACTTTTGTACTGTCAGTGATCACACTTTTAAACTATTTTGATAAACCTTAGGAGTTATTTAGTTGGACAGCTAGCAGGGAGTGGACAACAGATTATCCTGTTTGCCCACAGACTTCAAGGCACAAGTATGCAAAAACAGAAATAGGAATTCTTAAATGGTGAAGACTATTTTTAAAAATTCTCAGCTAGGTTTCATAATTGAAGTGCCACAGATATTATTCAGGAACTTGAGCAAGTCATTTAAGGTCTCAGAAAATGAGAAAATTGAGGAGAATGTTGGGGTTTTTTTTCTTTTTTGGTTGTCTGTATAAACTGTACTTTTTTCAGGGTAGGGTCAGAGTCTTACATTTCCTTATGACTATTTTTTTGCTCATTCCTCAGGTCTAACAAATAAGGCACTTGAACACTGTGAGGCAGAAGAGGAAGAGGAAGAAGAGCACAACTATGACTATGTGGATGAAAATGTAATTGAAAACATAAGAAAAGTATTTCAAGACACCACTGTTAGAAATAAGTATGCACTCTGTGAAGGAAGGAGGCGAGTGTGACCTGTGATCACTTACAGATGCAAAAAAGGGTGGGCAGAGTGATTTTTCAGATTGGTTGGTAACCTTCATTCCCTGAAACGAGGGAAAGTTTCCTCTGGGAGCTGCCTCTGTTGCCCTGAATGTCCTGTGAATAATGCAGAAAGGGCACCTCTGAGCTTCTGCCTGTGACCCCTCCGTCATTCTTAGTGATGTCACCTTTGTCAAAGCAGTACTTCTCATTGTCCTAGTGATAAAAGCACACAGGCAGGACCAGGTTTACAGACAGAGGCAAAACCTTAATTAGACCAACAGTCGATCTTCCAAGAACACACAGAAACCCAGAGAAAACCTTCCTATCTGACAGCCTGTCTCATTTTTCTGTTTTGTGCCAATTTGCTGTAACGAATTATGGTACTCTAAATGCAACCCACTAAATCCTCAAGGTTCTGCTCTGGCAGTCTGCAGAAATTTAAACTGCTAGTGAGGAGAGTCATTGCTTCTAAAAATCTCAAAGCATCATTTTCATCTAAATATAGATTAGACTTTTTTTTCCCCCTAGATCTGAATGAAACTGTAGTCCCAGCTCTTTTCACTCATAGCTGAAACTTCTATGAACTTCACTTGGTTTGGCTGAATCTCTTATTTTATTAAGAGGAACCACTGAAAACTCAGCAAAACTTGAAATGTGTTGTGGTTGACAGAAGTGTTCATCCTTTGAAATCATCAGCTAGTCAAGAAACACATAGTTCCTCCACTCTGCTGGTCTCCCCTTGACCATCAGAAATCCTCCATTATGGCTTTTTTTCTGGCTCTTAAAATTTCTATCAAGCTTCCTCACTTACACTTGTGAGGATTGTGAGGAAAACTAATTTGATATGTGCATATAAAATTAACCTTTAATGAGGGCAAAAACTCTATAAGGTACCTAGACAGGTAAAATGATTGATGTAGCTTACAAAAATAATCTTTTGAGCATGCATGCTACACAGCTGGTTGAAGAGGCTATTAAAAATAAACAAATTAGCTGGTTTGGGTTTACTTATAGGCAAATCATGCACAAAAAACGTGTCTCTTGCATCTGTGCTAAATGCCTAACATCTGATCATGTTAGCTCTACTTCAAGAATTAATCAGTCAGCCATTTCCTGTGGTCCTTCCCTTCCTCGGGACATTTATGCTGTTTATGAATATCTGCTTTTAATTATATGTTGTATATGATCTATCAAAATTTATACTATTGATCCAAATTACTTTTATTTAGGGTCATTAGATTCAAACGCGGCGAACCCGTGTT
>NW_008630022.1:31065-35269 GCF_000691845.1 Merops nubicus | reverse complement strand
AAAAAAAAGAAGGGTATATTTTAAATAGCCATTGATCTGAGGAGTGGATGTGCAAGTCAGAGCATCCTCCGTGCTGCCTCCAGACCCTGCACAGCCCAAATCCCACCCACCACCCTACTACTTGATGTGACTGAGAAATTAAGAGTTCTATTTGTGCTGGGAAACCGAGATGGGTTTAGAGTCCAAGTGCCCCCCTGGCTTGTTCTCTCTTTGCAGGTCGTTTTATGGGGATAACGGATTTTGTGAACTACTCTCCAGCATTATTAGACAAATAACCTTCTCTCCAGGAGGACAGTCTTTGAGACTAAAATGAAAGGCAAAAATATTATAACATTGCTTTCCATTCCGACTTCAATTTTATGATCACATATTGTGCATAATATGACTTTTAATATCTACGTGCCCGAGAGAAAAATTGGCAAATGCGATGCTCTCGGAGATCAAATCATTTTATATGTAGACTTAAAAATACACATTTGGCATTATTTGGTACAGCCCTGAATTTATATTTACAGGAAACTATAAGCTGCTCGCTGTGAATCACAAAGCTCCTGAAAATACCTATTTTTTGCACCATACTTGGAGGAGTGGAGAAGTTTGTGCCCAGGGAGCTGGCACAGCTTGGAGAGGAGAGCCCAAAAGTTTGTGAACTAAGTCCCACTCTACCCCAGCCCCAGTACTGAAATCATCATCATTACCTACCCCAATTAAACCATCCCTTACTCAATTAATCTCCCACACTAGCTACGTTACAACCAAGGGAGAGTGGACATAAGAAGAAATTCAAACTCTGGGAGGAGATCATAGTCTGGGATGTGGCCACAGCACATCACCAGCAAAGCCAAAATGGTCAAGAGGTCAGAAGAGACATCACACCTTGGACATGATGCTGAGATGCATGGAGCTCCAAAACTCAGGTCTCTGAGATCTGAAGGAACAACCCAGTCTGATAAAAGACTGAGAAAAGGAATGGACAGAGGTGGATGGCAGGAGAAATAATATATGGGAAGCGTGGAGGCCAATGACTGCAGACTTTAACGGCTCCCAGTGGCTTCAAATCAATTTACATTTAAAATAAATGAATTAAATCTGATAATCTCTGATACCACTCAACCTATTTGCTCCAGGGCACTGAAATTCAAATATTCTTGAGTTCTGAAAATAGGCTTTCACTCACACAACACACAAATGAAGACAAAGAGCACCAACACCAAACGCAGCCTCCCTGGGTTTGACGCGATCCCATGGCAGAATCGCTGCCACGGTGTTCAAAGCATTTTGCTACTATGACTTTTGCCCCTTAGAGTCAACCTCCAGCATTTCTAAGGTAGATATTAAAAAAAGCATTTTGGGTTTCATTCCAGAAAGCCACATCCATCCAGATGACAGTAATCCCAAGGAACTAGGGGCACCCACGCCGCTACTTCCTGGGCACGGGAGAGCGCCTCAACCCACACCCTGCTGCCACATCAGATGGGTTCACACAAGAATCTAGATTATTGGACCAATCTTGGCTCATAAATCATTCTGCTGTGAGCAAGCAGTTGTGTTTAACCAAGATCTGATTTCCAGCAGGGCTGTGCTCACACAGCCATGGTGCTGGGAACCAGCCATCCAACGCAAGACACACATGGTGACACACACGTAGACACATGTATAGACACATTTACATCCCTAAGATCTCACTGGGCTCTTTCAAAAGTGAGATCTAGCTTTTCTTTTACAGATTTTTCAAAACCTCAATCTTGTATAGTTTTTTTTTTTAATCTTTGCATGCCCTTACACCTCACAACTCCTGCTTGCACCTCTGCACGTCGAAAGAAACATGTAATTAAATTAAGAGATGCACACGTTCTCCCCTTCCTCCTGTCTCTTCTTGAACACCACGTCAGATAGCAAATCAAAATCTGCATTTAAATAGAATAATTTTAATGTATGAAAGTGGGCGGCCTGAGGGTAAAGAGGTATTGCATTCACTCACCATATGCACGAAATTGCATTTAAAATGGGATACTACCTTTTAAAAATTTATTGAATATTTTTGTCGTTCTCATACCTTTGTTTTATTAGAAAGAAAGCTTCAGCTCCACGGAGATTTTGGATCAAAGCATGCTAATAAAAACAAAGTGATATTACATCATTTTATCAAGTTAATCTCGAGAAAAGGATGATATCACATTCAATCACACCTCAGAAGTCACCATCTCGGGGAATTCCAGCCATTAGTCAGTGCAAAATTCAAGCAGTCTGAATTCATTAACAGAGGGTTGCTACAAACCTGCATTTTTTTTAGCCCAAACTCAGTGACCTGGCTCCAACAGCCTTTCAGCCCAAATGGCCTCGCCCTGAGTGGCACCAGCTCGGGTGGAGGTGGAGCTCTCCCAAGGGACAGACCCAACCCTGCACCTCAGAGCCAACAGCAAACCCCTGCCCAGCTCAGCGGGGGCCAAATCCAGCTGTAATGGAGCAAAGCCCCTCTGGCTTAATGATGCTCAGCATGTCACTCTTCCACGGGTTTCCAGATCCTGCCTACCCCCCTGAGCACCTTTCACAGCTCAGAGATGCTCCTCATCCCTCATTGCTTGCACAGCCTTTCTGCTGGCCACCCAGCAGCTTTTCTGCCCCGCCAGGAGCAGCCTCCCACCTAAACACTCCCAAGCCCAGGAGCAGGATGTGTCCTGAGAAGGTTCATGCTCTATTCCAAGTATTTTCCATCGCTCTCATCTGTAGAAGTGAGATGAAAACAGCAGTTTATTTCTGATTAGAGAACATGTTGCTGACCAATGACCTAATCTCATCACCCTACAGTCTGAGGAACACCAAGACCACAGTGCCCATGCTGGTCGCTGTACAGGGTGTACAGTTGCTGTACAGAAATGGCACCCTGGGTAATGTCAGTGGTGTTGGTCCTGGCTGCCAGGGCAGATCCCACCCACGCTGTCACATCCCTCAACATACATAAGAACCTCAGTGACACAAACTCCACAGCTCAGGTGGGAAGGTCAGTTTTAGGAAAGCCAAGTGCCAGCTGCACAGAATCACAGAACAGTTTGGGTTGGAAGGGACCTGAAAGAGAACCTGGTTCCAACCCCCTGCCATGGGCAGGGACACCTCCCACTAGAGCAGGTTGATCAAAGTCCCATCCAACCTGGCCTTGAACACCTCCAGGGATGGAGCATCCACAACTTCCCTCAGCAACCTGTGCCAGTGTCTCAGCACCCTCACAGTGAAGAATTTCTTCCTTACATCTAATCTAGATCTCCCCTCTTCCAGTTTAGAACTGTTACCCCTCATCCTGTCACTACAAGCCCTTGTAAGAAGTCCCTCCCCAGCTCTCTTACAGCCCCCCTTTATGTACTGGAAGGCTGTAAGGTCTCCCCAGAGCCTTCTCTTCACCAGGCAGAACAACCCCAGCTCCCTCAACTTGTCCTCACAGGAGAGGTGTTCCAGCCCTCTGATGACCTTCATGGCTCCTCTGGACTTGCTCCAGCAGGTCTGTGTCCTGCCAGGCAGTACTTCAGGGTACACAAGAGCAGAGCAGAGGGGGAGAACCCCTTCCCTTGACCTGCTGCCACATCCCTTTTGATGCAGCCCAGGGTACGACTGGCTTCCTGGGCTGCAAGCACACACTGCCATGTCACACTGAACTTTTCATTAACCAACACCCCAAATCCTTCTCCGCAGGGCTGCTCCCAATGCACTCTGCCCACCTGCACTCACACCTGGGTTGCCCCAACCCATCTGCAGCACCTTGCACTTGGCCGTGTTGAACTTCCCAAGGTCCACACGGGTCCACCTCCCAGGCCTGATACAGCACTGTGGTCTAGGGGCACCTTGGCCAGACTACAGACACAATGGCAGGCCCTGCCCTGCTCTCACTGAAGCCTGTAGCACCAAAGAAACACTTTGGTTGGGTAAATTTACTCTAGATCCCCAATAAAGAGAAGATATTTCAGCATGACCATATCTACCGTGGAGCTTCTGCTACTAAAGAAAGACTGAAGGGAAACGAACTGCACCCCAGACAAAGCTTCTCTGTCAGCAGCAGTTTCTCAAGATTTGGCTTCTTCTACCTAATTCTCACTTCAAATAGACACACTCTTCCATCTTCTTCAGCAGATACCAGTAAAACACCCACCATCGATGACACCCACGCCGTAAAACCTCACCGCAAGTCCCACCTGCAGTTCCCAAACCTGCACCT
>NW_008630022.1:0-30877 GCF_000691845.1 Merops nubicus | reverse complement strand
AAACCAGCAGCTCGAGCCCATGGAGCAGTAAAACCCCATCAGCACTCACCACCAACAGAAAACCATCTCCTAAACCAGCATCTTGAGCCCATGGAGCAGTAAAACCCCATCAGCACTCACCACCAACAGAAAACCACCTCCTAAACCAGCATCTTGAGCCCATGGAGCAGTAAAACCCCATCAGCACTCACCACCAACAGAAAACCACCTGTAAAACCCCATCAGCACTCACCACCAGCCAGCTCCTGGTTTGATTCTTCACACATCCCAGTGCATTTACAGTCACACAGGCAGGAATCCACAATACACCCCGGAGCCCAGGAAGGTGGAAGCTGTTACTGGAGATGGCAGACAAGGCTGTTGCTACCCCAGAATGAAGTGGTAATGTGCTGCTGGTGGCGAGCTGTACATTGTTTTATCGTGTTATGATATTTATAAATATAAGAAGTTTAAATAATCAGATGACAGAGAGTTCCTTTTCATCTCCTGGATGTTTATTATTCTTCACACATTAGCACTTTTCCTCCCCCCCCCCCCAAATGTTCTATCTTCTGCCATTTATAATTAATTTCAACAGCTTCTGCAACTTATCCCACAGGTTGTTGCTGTTTCTTTTAAACAGCGTGCTGCTGAGAAATTGATTTGTTTGCTCCGTATGCCTACAGAAATCACATTATGAAATATGCATAAATGTCATTTCTTGGGCTGCTTCTGAGGATTAGTGGAGAAGAAAAGCTTGCTGAGAAAAGGGAAGAGGCTGAAAACAGCACAGCCTGGCTTCACACCTGAACCTGGGCACGGCCCTGGCCAAACGCAGCTCCCTGGTACAGGGAAGGGCTGGTAGGAGATCCCAGCACTGTGGGATCTGCCTCCTCTCCCAGTAAACAAGACCCTGACAACACACAGGGGAATTAATGAAACTAATTAATGTGCAATGAAGGAGCCGTGCACCCTGAAAGCTCTCTAACAGCCAGAGGCCAGGAGGAGTCCCGAGGAGAGCTGCACGTGCTCCATCACCAGCTCCAGAAGGTCTCCAGGCACCTCCATGGTGGGCAGCCCAAAAGCCCAGGGGAGGATGGCTCCTCAGGCAGCTGCAGTTGGCCGTGACCACCTTGCTGAGGTGGATGTAGGACTGTGCCTTGCTGCAACCCCTGCAATGGTGTGTGGGGAGGGCAGGGGAAGCATCATAAAATCATAGAATAGAATCATGGAGTGGTTTGGGTGGGAAGGGACCTTTCAAGGTCATCCAGTCCAACCCCCTGCAGGGAGCAGGGACATCCCCAGCTAGAGCAGGGTGCTCAGAGCCCCGGCCAACCTCCCCTGGGATGGTTCCAGGGATGGGGCAGTGACCACCTCTCTGGGCAATCTTGGACAGGGGCTCAACACCCTCAGTGTAAATAATCCCTTCCTTAGATCTAGTCTAAATCTCTCTTCCCCTGGTCCCAAACTCCAGAAATCAGTTCTCTGCAGTTCTACAAAGGTAGCAGAGAATCACCAGCCGTAGCAAAGTCTCATTAGCATGGATACACTCCTCCTCCTCCTCCTCCCACTCCCACCGACACGGGAGCCCCAACAGTTACACTTCATTTACTGTTTTGATGGCACTGTTTTGATCTGCACTCATTATTTACATGTTTTCCCAACAGTCATCTTTTCATACACACGTAGGGATCTCCTGTTTCATCCGAGCAGGTTCCATCACCAGCCTTTCCCCACTGAACAGCTCCTGCAGGTGTCTCCCTTCCAGCCAAAGTAACCACAGCCTAAAACCCCCATCATCCACGGGGTTGGCACAGGGCTCACCCATGGCACCTGAGTTGCCAGGCTTGCAGGAAGAGTTTTATTACCAAGAAAACAAAGGCTTCACAACTGAATCCCAGCATGGTGGGGTTGGATGGGACCTCTGGAGATCACCTAGTCCAACCCCCCTGCTCCAGCAAGGTCACCCAGAGCAGGCTGCAGTCCAACATACGCTGTGATCCTGGACCAACAGAACACAGCACTGTAGACAGCCTCAGAAAAACCAAAATTTTCCTTACAGCTTGGACCCTGCTCACTGGGAGCAGAGCAGGACCCTCCTCCCATCCCGCTCAAGCCCCTACGTATGCTGTATGGGTGTGCCAGGGATGGAAGGCACCTTCCCCAGGCTATCTCCCACCCCAAAACACACTGAATGACACGTTCTGAAATGCAAACCAGATATTTTTTCTCGGAGACTTCGTTAGAGACATCACTCTCCTGTATTATTACAGAGAGCTGTCAAAACAGCCTGGTGGGAAAGCTCTTCCACAGACACGCAGGAGTATAAATTGTCATAGTATAAAGTAAATGCCATTAACAGCTACAGAGTCATTATTTTGCATAATAAAAGTAAAGGCTCTTTGCTTGTGATCTATGTATTTACGACCATCTAACCAACAAGTGCTTTCTCCTTCCTGATGCCTTTGTTAAAATTACAAGATAATTGGTTGCTGTTGCAGATATTAATGTCTGATAACCAAGTGCCTAAGGCAGGAGAGCTGAAGTAGTGGTGAAACAGCACTCCTGACAGAGCTGTAACTCCTGTTCTCTGAGGATTAACCGAATCAACCCAAAGACAATCGTCATTTTCTGTTTGTACCATCACAAGCATTTTTTGAATGAAGCATATTGGAAATTCTAGGCAACACTTTTCAAAAATCTATTTCTCTTTATTCTGGCTGTCAAAAAAAAAAATACCCAAGACAATTCAAGCACTTTTCAGTGTAAGGTCCTGAGGGATATCAAAGGATCAGAGACAAGTCCTGAGAGAATCTGAGCCACTTCCCTGTTCCAGAAACAAATGTATTCCCACCCATAAGGTTTAAGGGGAAAAACAAGAAGAGTGATTTTGAAATAACACGAGTTCCTCAGCTAGTGCCAATGCACTGAGAACCAGCCTGTACTCACAGAGAACTTCCACTCTGGTTGGGAGAGTGAGTGATGATACACACAAGTACTCTGCTCTGCCTGAGTTTACACACAGTTGTGTTTACGAATAAAACTGCAGCTTAAAGTCTCAACCATGATGAGCAATTCAGAAACTCGCTGTTCATAAATATCATGCCAATTGAGGCAAGCTGTTTTGGGGATATTGTATATTATTTATTACAATTCAGTCTGTCATGGAATTAAGCACATCGAGCCAATTTCAATATGAGCATTGGGGGAAGGAGAGATTACGTTCCAATTAATAAAGCTGCTTTTAAAGCAGAACAATGTCATCTGCTAGTTTTATCATAAACTGATTCATGGATGGGGAAAAAAAAACCAACAAACCCACCCTGAACCTTCTTGGTCCTCTCTCCCCACCTGGTGAGAAATTTGGGGCATCTCTTGTGTCTCCTCTGGGAGGCTTGATGACAATCAATCAACAGCCCGAGGATGGCAAGTCCACGGAACGTAAATAAGAAAAGAGCCACAAACATCTGTATCTGTCCTTACAATGGATTCCTCACTATGGCCATTCACTTTTAGTTTTTTTAATTATTCTTCTGTGGTGGACACGATACCATTAATTTAATTTCAGCTTGCATTTCCTATTAGTATAATCTACTGAGTTATCTCTACAGCAGTGGCAGAATCACTTTACGGTGAGCTGTATCCCTTCGGAGTTAATTACATGTATTTTGGTTTTGATAAATGAAAATAGGGGACATGATTAATTGAAGGACAATCAATATGATCCAGCTATTAGACAGCTTGATGAGGTATCCAAAGCATGCATATAATCTATAGTAATCAGCTAATTGAAGGCTGTAGACGAAAAAGATTTTAGGAAAACGCAGCTTTCAACTGAAAAAAAAAATCCCAATAAAAGGGGGGAAGGAAAAACCTTCACAAGACCCAGGAAGGTTTAAGGCCTGTTTCTGGTTTGGTTGGTTTTGAACAAAAAACTTCACTCCACTGGCTTAAAAAAAAAAAAAACATGGTGATAAAAAAAAACCAGAAAGCAAAAATGAATTTGTTAAATGACTCCTGAAGTGTGTTTGTTATTTACATCCACCCAAACTCCTCAGATTGTATTTTTTGAATGCCTGATGATTTCTGGAGCTGCCAGAGGTTGTTGAATGGTTTCATTAAAAACACTCTATTTGGCTTGGTTTCATTGCACACCAGCTCAAATTAAACAGTCAAACAGTTGAACGAATGAACCTTTTCCATCTCTTTTGAGGTGAAACCAAGGGTGCAAAAAAGCCCTATGCTGATCCTGGTTGTGCTTCCACAGAGGAGCCCGAGAAGGGAGAAAACAGCCACTAGGAGCAAAGCCAGTGTCAGACATTTAGGAAAATCTGGAAGTGGTGAGTGCAATCCCTGAGCCCACGGTGTGTAAGTACCATTAGCATAACTGCTGACAACTGTTAATCTACTGTAACCCTGATTAATGGTTCCAGTTGTCCATTAATACCAGGCATTTTAACTTACTACTAAAATTGATTAGTCAGTTAAGAATTCAATCCTCATGTTCAATAAAACTGCACTTTGTCTGCAAAAGCAATATGAAACAAGGTGATGCATTCAGCAGCACTCACACACATCACGAGGGTGTGGTGTGAAGAGGAGAAGCATGGTGCCATTCCTGGCTGGCATGGGCAGTGCATCCACCTCCATCCTCCTGAAGTCCTGTGAGAGGTGGAGATACCCAGTGAGGTCCAACAGGCTGGGAAAACACATCTAGGCAGGGACAGGAGCAGCACGTTGGGCTGGACTGGGCATACTGGGAGGGACTGCCCACCCGGGCTGGGCACAGCAGAAGGGCACTCCAGCACAAAGGGTCTTCACTCAGCACTCTAAATGCCAACCCACACCTTTGTCACTTTTTCAGTCTGTCATTTCCATCATTATCATATACCTGCCACAGTCCAGCACATACAGAACCACAGAGTCAGTTTGGTTGGAAGAGACCTTTAAGATCATCAAGTCCAGCCATCCCCCAGCACTGCCAGGTCCCCACTGACCCATGTCCCTCAGCACCACATCTCCACAGTTTGGAAACTCCTCCAGGGATGGGGACTCCACCACTGCCCTGGGCAGCCTGGGACAGGGCTTGACACCCTTTGAGGGAAGAAGCTTTCCTTCATGTCCAACCTAAACTTGAGGCACAACTTGAGGCTGTTTCCTCTTGCCCTGTCACTTGTTCCTTGGGAGCAGAGCCCGACCCCCCCCTGGCTCCAGGCTCCTGTCAGGAGCTGTGCAGAGCCAGAAGGTCTCCCCTGAGCCTCCTTTGCTCCAGGCTCAGCACCCCCAGCTCCCTCAGCAGCTCCTCACAAGACTTGTTTCCCAGATCCCTCACCAGCTTTGCCCTTCTCTGACCACGCTCCAGCCCCTCGATGTCCTTCTTGTAGCAAGGGGCCCAAAACTGACCCCAGTGTGAACACAAAAGGGACAAACACTGAGGGGGAAATGTCACTTTGCTACAACTCTTTTTCTCCCCAAAACACAAGGCAAGGGTACAGCCTTCCACAGCATGTCACTGTGGCACTGGGCAGGCTGCAGCACCATCGCCACAGATCCCTGCCAGCTCCTGCTGCAAACCTCCCCTGCCAGGGGCTCCTTTACCATGGAGACCTCAAACACTTGAGCAAGGATTTTGCATCCAAATCTCAGGTCCTGGGCTGCACTTGGAGCCTTGGCAGCTACCGGGGATGCTGGAGAAGGAAATCGAGGAGGCAGCATGGGTGCGGAAGAGATGAATACTGCCTGCCAAAAAAATCCTTTGTCACAGGAGAAATACCTTTTAAAAGCTGCCTTCAAATTAATTTTACAGGAAGGAGCTCTTTTCGGAACAGGTAGAGCCAGGTAATTAATTTTAAGGCACTCTTTGCCAAAGGTCAAGTGTTTTGGAGTTAAAAGCATCACGCTACCTCTCCCGGAGTACTGCTAACCCTACAAATGACAGCTAAGATATAACCCTGGAAGCAGCAGGAAGAGCTTGTGTTTAGCACTGGCAGCAGCAACTCAGGTCCCCTGATCAATCTCTGCACACGACTGTGGAGCTGTATTACCAGGAAGGTTCTCTAAGCACAACCTCCTCCAGCACCCCTGTAGAACCAGAAGCCCCAAGAGACAGGAGCAGTAATCTGGAGCACCCAGGGAGTGCAGAGGCTGAGCCTGGGGTGAGGTGCACACAGATGCTGTTCTCAATGCCCATTTAAGTGCTGTTGAAAGCAGACTGAAGAGATGCTGAGCTGACCAAGCCATAGACCTGTCCCAGCAAGATTCAGCCCAAGCTTTCTGAAGTACACCCTAGGGAGGTGGGAATGGGGTCAAGATTGCATTTAGGTGCATTCAGGACGTCTGTCCATGGGGACTCCCAAGGAAGTTAAAGTCCTTGAAACACCCCTGCCACGAAGGCTCCTGTTAAGAGAAGGACTAAGACCACCATGATCATCTTGGTGAAGAGCATCGTGGAGAGCATCCCCACGGCAGGATCAGCACCATGCAGGCTGCAGCCCAGCTCTCCCATGGACCCGTGGCCCAGCAGCCACAGGAGGACCAGGCTTTCATAACTTACACATATGGCCCCAAAAGGTGAGCCCAGAACTGTTAGGGGTGCCCTGATTATCTGCAGACCCTGCTGCACCCCCCCATACACAGCAACACATTGCAAGGAGTGCCAGGAGCCTCCAGAGAGGGTCTGGTGACTGGACATGCCACTCCATGAAAGAGGAGAAAAGAGGAAATTCCAGCACAATCAAATACCTGGAAGTCACCAAGGACTTTGGTATAAATCCACAGCTGACTCACAAGGACACAGCCCAGATGTTTTGTTATTCACCTGGCCAGCAGCCTGGGAAACAGCACTGCTGCTCTGGTGGAACCCGAGGGCATGGGCTTATCTTTCAGTCATCTGGCAGGCTGCAAGGTCAGATTCTGAGGCCTCTAAAAGGCAAGTGTCAAAAGGATGAGGCCAGACTCTTGTCAGTGGTGCCCAGAGATAGGCACAAACCAGAACACAAGAAGTTCCACCTAAACATAAGAAGAAACTTATTCCCTGTGAGGGTGGCAGAGCCTGCAGCAGGTTGCCCAGAGAGGATGTGGAGTCTCCTCTGCAGAGATTCCAAACCTGGACCTGATGCTGAACAACTTGCTCTGGGTGACCCTGCTCTAGCATTAGGGTAGATTTAGCATTAGGACTAGATGATCTCCAGAGGTCCCTTCCAACTCCCACCATTCCATGATTCTGTGGTTGATGTCTTCCCTTCTCTGGTGCTGTGGGTCTTGAAGCAGGAGGGTTCACCAAAGAACATCACACCCCCATGGGAAAAAACCAAGAATTGGCTTTATCCTCATGCCAGGATCAATGGCCACACAGTATTTCAGTTCCTCCTGCTCTCAGCTGAACACTGCTTAATACAGCTCAAGCAAATCACTTTGACAATGAAGTTTGAGCATGGTTGAGCCAGGGATGGGCTTGCAGTAATAGGACCACAGGTAATGGCTTTAAACTGGAGACACTTTGACAATGAAGTTTGAGCATGGTCAAGCCAGAGATGGGCTTGTAGTGATAGGACAAGGGGTAATGGCTTTAAACTGGAGGAGGGGGGATTTAGATTAGATGTAAAGAAGACATTCTTCACTGTGAAGGTGCTGAGACACTGGAACAAGTTGCCCAGGGAAGATGTCACTGGAGATGTCCAAGACCAGGCCGGATGGGGCTTTGAGCAACCTGCTCTAGTGGGAGGTGTCCCTGCCCATGGCAGGGGGTTGGAACTAGGTGACCTTTAAGTTCCCTTCCAACCCAAACCATTCATTCTATGATCCTATGATGGACCAGGATGGACCACAACAGGCAACCAAGGGTGCCTGCTGCCAGCCCTGCCCAGGGTCTTCCTGGCTCCAGCCTGTACCCTCCAAACCTCATTTGTGGTACTGGGAGCCCTCAACACACACCACCCTGAAAGCTGCTGGTTTTCCCAACCTGCCTATCCCCCAAGTTTAAAAATAATAATAATAAGCTATAGCTATTATGCAAACATAAAATTATCCTTTATTCAGGAAAATGTTCAAGAACTAATTCTTAGCATGTTTGTAAATACTCACACAGCGTCACACTGAAGGTCCTATCAACACTTCATTACACACTTCTCTCCTTATATTCAGGGAATTAGAAAAATCCTTGCCTAGAGGGGATTGTTTTCATGAACTGGGCGCACAGGGGTCTCGGTACAGGCAGGAATGTTTATGGAAAATCTGAGATGAGAACATTTCAAACCGGCTGGTTTCAAGTTGCACGCCCGTGAGGCTATAAATAGCAGGGAAAATGCACGTATGAGAAGTGAAGAAATAAAACACCATGCAAAAAACCCCAAATTTGTCAGCTGCCATGGCAAAAAGAACATTTTTTTCTATTTGAATAAAAATCTAATTTACTATCAAGCTCTTTCATTTTGCTGTTAGATTGCTCCAACTGTTCTCTCCAGGAGCTCTTAAGAGCAGCTCGTGTTTCCAGCCCTTGGTGGGGCTCTCCAGGCAGGGTTTTTTTGGAGCAGCCTCCCAGTGACTCCCCCAGGAGCAGAGATGGGTCACCGGGACGACACCTTGACACACAAACATGAATTCAAACCTACCCCAACAATTTCAAAGCACCTGAAAGCCAGCGAGACCCAGCTGCTGAAATAAGGCCGTGCAGCATCTCGGTGCAGGGGTAGAAGCAGGGCTGTTGATTTGCTGCTGTGACCACCCCAGCCTGAGCTTCCACTCCAGCAGCACGGAGCCACGCCAGGAGAGCCTGGGCAGCAACATCACGGTGCTCGGGCAGCAGGAGAGGACAACCCCCAGAGGACACGCACCCGTGAGGAAAAGCGCAGCGGGAGCAGCTAGCTGGGAGGGCAGAGCAGCACGAGTTGCCACAAGGATTATGCTGACACAGTGAAGGGTCACGTCCTGCTCCCACCAGAAAGGAAAGTCTGAAGCATCAGCACGACAGCATGAGGCAGGCAGCGTGCCTGGCAGCCTACCAGCTACTCCTCGAGCACTCCTCAATCCACAGCCATCTACCAGCTCCCCGCTCCACGGCTGGGTCAGCAGCAGGGCTCTGGGGGGTCCCTCCTGCCCTGTCTGGCTGCAGGGTCAGCCAGGTCTGCCCCAGGTACCATCCTCACCACCCCTTCAAGGCCAAATTTGCACTGGAGTGGATGAGGAGCGCTCACCAACACCGTATGCCAACCATGGCCAGGGGGACCTCTGCCCCAGCAACAGCAGTGAGGTCCAGACAAGCTGTCCAGACAAGAGCAAAGGCTCAGCACTTACACAGCACTGTCACAGCTCTGAAAATGCTCATGACACTGACCAGGGAAACCACAAGCACAGCCTCAGCCAATACTGCGCTTCAAACCCAAAAAGCCTCTGGAAAGATCTCCCTCTTTCCTGCATCTCACAAGCCTTTGTAGCCCTAAAATATAGAGACAAAATAAGCCTGGCTGGGGGACAAGGTGAGGAAAGAGAGATGCTGTAGGTCTTCAAGTCCACTCCCCCGTCCTGCACGACTGCCCACCAGACACTTTCCACTGCTGTCTAACTTTACTTTAAATAACTGACACACAACAGGGCCCCAAACCACTTCTCCTGGTCTGCTGGTTCCAGGAGATGTTCAGAGCTTGTTATGGCAACTCCACCAGCTCTGCACAGCTTCCATGGGAAAAGTGTCCACGGTCTGGACTCAAGTCTCTGGGGAACAACTGTCCCCTCTGCCAGGAGATGTACTGGGCAGTTTAGACACTGGAGGAACCACCAAGCACCACATCTGCTGATAGAACCTGGACTGGTGTTGCTCTTGTTTTAGACACCTTTGCCTTCAGCTATTTTGTACTCTACAGCTTGCCCACAAAACTCTCCCAGGGCAGTAGCTGGACTCACTGTTTAACTATGTTGCTAAAGCACGTAACCAGATGTGCAAAACAGTCCACATTAGGAAAAATAAGTAATCTGCACATGGTTGGGTTATTTTTCCCCAGTACCAACTGACAGAGCCCTGGAGCAGCTGCCCAGAGAGGCTCTGGAGTCTCCTTCTCTGGAGAGATTCCAAACCCTCCCAGATGTGGTCCTGGACTACCTGTTCTGGGCGACCCTGCTGGAGCAGGGGGGTTGGATGGGATGATCTCCAGAGGTCCCTTCCAACCCCACCGTGCTGGGATTCTGTGAGTATGACAACTGTAGGATGTTATCCTGATGGGATAATGACCATTGATGGCAGGCAGTGGGTCAGCAAGAGCTTAAAAGAAAGACAGCCATTGGGACTGAGGGGTAAAATGTGCAATGCAACACAGAAAATCATTTTTTTTGACTTAGCTGAGATGAGCCCACAACCTTACAGCATTAAGGCTTCACCCAGCATCTGGGGTGGAACTGCAATCTCCTGAACTCTCATTAGCTCAGCCAACTAACTGCAGTTGGCCTCCTCTGCCTTCTGACTGCAGATTTAAACTCCTTCCAGCACAGCACGTGCGGGGTGAACACAAATCTTCAACACGACACCTTGCTGAAACGGACCACAAATTTTCTTTTGGAAGAAGCAGGGTGGATTATTTCACTCAGCAAATGAAGTTCTCAGGCTATTCCTATTTCAGGGCAACCCTTCAGGGGTTCTGCAGTTGGGAGGGAAGGGGCTGGGGAGCAGAGGCAGTGCCTGGCTGGTGGTACTGCTGGGCTCCTCAGCAAATCCTGCTGACACAGCTTCCTCTTCATCTCTGTCTCCTAGCAAGTCCGTAGTCGATGTGTTATTTTAACAGCATGACAACAACTATACAGAATGTCAAATAGTTGCCTTTTATCTGGAATTTTATTCTTGCCATATATTTCGATGGAAATATAGAACTTAATGTTGCGACATATTTCATCCTGAAATGGGTAATAAAAAAACATCTATAGACTGTGCATTTCCCCTAAAACAAAGAGGAGGAACACACTGAAAACCTACTCTTTACTATTCTTGGTCTTCCAAAACCTCCACACCAATCTCCTGTACTTGAACTGTAAATACTGCTGGGAATATTGTTCAGGTCTTTCTTTTCTTTCAGAAATAAATATAAAATACACCCTGAATCCACAATGTTCTGCCCAGCCCAGCGTAAGGATGGAGATGGAGGGCAAAGCCTTCTGACCACACTCTGCATGGGAACTCCCTGTCCCTCAGCCTGAGGAAAGGTGCTTCCACACCCCAGGGAAGGATCAGGGAATTTTACATCAGCAGGTCCAAACCAAGCCCCCTCTGTTATCACCTGCACTGTTTCAGTATCAGGCCAGCACTGGAGGGACACTGAGGGACAAGAGCCTTCAAGACACTTGGGAGCTCCCTTTGGGGTCTCTAAAATGTGTCTCTCCCACTATTTGTCAAATCCACTATTTTTAGCTCCCTGTGAACTGCAAGTTCCTCTCTATCTTCAACTGGAAACATTTTCCCTTCTAAGGAAACTGTAAACCAGGGAAGAAATATTCCCTGTCCTTTCCAAGGCACATGACAGCTGGCTAATTACCTAAATTACAGCTTTGTCAATACTCCTTCATTCACTCAACCCCCCCTCACTGTTAGCAAGAAAACAGCTGAAGAGACCCAAACTCTTCCAGGTCTTTGGGTTTACCCAAGAGTCTCTCTCTTCAAGGGAGGCCTGATGGTCAGAGCTGCCACAGTCACCACATCTACATGGGGCAGTCTCCCAGGACTGCTCCAGGATGGGCTTTTTTTGTTTGAGTTGATTTGGCTTGGCCATCTCCTACATGAATAAAAATACACAAACAGACCTGCTGGGAACAGAAAGAGGACTGGGAAGCTTCAGAAGATCATGAAAACATGGCCCACCTTAGCTGAAAGACTTGTGAGACGTTTCCTGCTAGGGGATGTGTTAACCTGAGGATTGTCAGGCTCCTGAGGTCTGCTCTCCAGCATGCCTGCTGACACTGCTTGCTCTCTCCTTGCTGTGCATGCCTGTCTCCTCTGAAGGATGGGGGCACCTCTGTCTACCAAAGAAGGGATCAAGCTGTGCCTTCTGATGTGTCCCAAGCCTTTACATCCCCAGTAGCTTGGGTCTGTCCTCAACCACCATCTGGCTGACAGTGGTGGTTAATTGCAATTAACTTCCAGTGCCATAACCTTTCCCCAAGTCCTTAAACCAGAAATACTAATTATAGTTATTGACAAGATTAAACAAAAACCAGAAAAGGAAGGTATCACTGAAGTCTTCAAAACCAGGACCATTTCTGCAAGGCCAGCACCTGAACAAGACACTCCATGGTCAGCCCAGGACCCAGTAGAGGTGCCTGCAGGCCCTGCTCCTTCCTCCTTCAGAGAGGCTTCCAGGAACAGGACTGCACTCTTTGCTGCTTCTTGGCTTTTAGAACCTCCAGCCTGATGGAGTCAAGCCAGAGCCTGCCTGGTCATCCTGAAACATGGATGCATGACATGCTCCAAGCTTTGCCAAGCCCTGGGCAGGCACGACCTAACAGTTCTGACCTTTCCTGGGACAAGAATGAGTTTAGCATCTGTATTTGCTCAGCAATACACGAAGTTTGCAGACAACAAACCAGAAACAAGGTGAGAGAACTGAATGCCCTGGCTTTGCTTTTCTGACATTGATTCCTCTTCCACTGCTTCCTCCCTTGGCAAAAGAGCCCAAGCCCCTAGATGCCCATCTATCCTGAGCCAGGTGACACCACCTGATGACACGTCTGCTCAGAGGAGGCTTCTGCTCTCGGGCTCACCCAGATTACTGCTCAGTGCTTCCTGAAAAGCAGCCTGCCCTCGAAGGCCATGGGGCTGGGCAGCTGGCTTGGCTGCCTGCAGCTCCAGCTGTGAGGTTCTGCTGTCAGGGCAGAGATGAGCAGGTAGCTGCTCCAGTGAGGAAAGGCCAGCAGCCCTGCCAGGAGCCAAAGTTTTCCAGAGACCTGCTGGGCTGTCTCAGATATCCAGCCCTGATGCACATGCCATGAAAGCTAGAGTTCAAAGCACCAAATCCAACAGCTTTCCTCTCCTAAGAAAACTTTCATAGTTTTGGCCCAGCAGTTTGATCACATGGACCTTGGTTCACCACAAAATCACCGAATAGTCTGGGTTGGAAGGGATCTTCAAAGGTCACCTAGTCCAACTCCTCTGCAATGAGCATCCTGAGGGACGACCACCCAAGAGGATACAAGTCGATGGCCAACAGCCCTCACCCTCAGTGATGATGGAGACAAGCCACAAGCCCAGGGCATCCCAAGAGGTCCTCCACCACCACCGTGGGAGCTGCACCCTTCACACCAGCAAGACCCAGCCAACCCCTGGTGCTGCTAATGAAAGCACCAAGGCAGCCTGAGGTGAAACAAATACCTGGAAGTGGGAAAACCCAACAATAAGCCAAGGGCTATCTTGGAAGAACCTGAAGAACTCTCCAGCAGTGATTTATTCAAGAGATTCTGCAGTTCAGTAACTTTGCAAAGCGGTAAAAATGTACCAAGTGAGCCTCTTGCATGAATAAAAAATTACATTTTGCATAAATTAAATATATAATTTGATTAAACATGTTTATGTCTTTGCAGTGACATTTAGAATAGGAAGTATTCATTTTCTGTTTTGAAAGGAAAAAAACTCTTTCAAATGTAATTTGAAGCTGTCAAACCAATCTTCTTTACAGATCTTTTAAATGTCACATACCTTCGAAAGGGGATGGCAGATCCCTTTTAAATATGCAGTTGCAAACAGTCCAAGCAAAATCAAGAATTTATTAGAATATGCTACTGACATTTATACTGATGAAGCACAGCCCTTTCCTCACTCCCCTCCAACAGCCTTCCCTACAAAAGATGTGTCAGGGCAGCTCCTGCTCCTCGCCGTAACTCCCTGACACCCAACCAGCCCAGCTGCAGGGGCAGAACCTGCCTCTGGGTTCCCACAGGGAATAACAGGACTCTGTGGTTGCTTACACATGAAGAATTGTATTTTTTTGATGATTTCTTACCGGCAAGCCTGAAATTTATAACCAAAAATATGAACTGCACTTACTTTAAATCAAGTGCAGCACTATACCTAATGGCTTTAAATGGAGGAGTGAATTAATCACAGCCACGAAAGGAAACCTCCTGCAACTCATTTCAGACAACTTTATGTTAGCAACCCTTGTGTTCTGTTTTATAATCACAATACCTATTCTTCAATTCCTCATTAATCTCCCCAGTTAGAATGTATTTCTGGATTTTTTTCTTTCCAGGGACAGAGTGAATCCCTCTCAGCTCCCAGTGAATGGCCAAGTGCCACAACCATGGCAGCTCCCATTCTCAGTTCCTTCCCCCTGACATACTGGACATTTTAGGGTCATTTTATCATTTCAGAACATGAAGAATTGAATTATTACTTCTCCTCCCCTGTCACCAGACCAGGGAAGTGCAGGGGCATAGCTCTCATTAGCATTAATGGAAATCCCCACTGTAAATTCTCCCCGTGAAGCAATGTTAAGAGCAAAGCCATCCTGAGCAAGCAAACTCAAACTGGGAAATAAAATATACCTCCCATTTTTTACTACCACCACAGGGAAAACATAATTAAGTGCAGGAGATTAAGCCACAATTCCTGCATCAAACCTTCCCCATACTCTATAATCCCTCACCACAAGGTATACAACACTCACTCCTTGAGGATGAGAATTTGTTGCACATTCCTGACAGACTTTATCCTCATCCTCTCAACTTCCTGGTGCATAACAGCAAATTACAGCACAGCATTGTAACACACATCACCATCATCACCAGCTTTGGCTTACTTTAAGCTTACACTCAGCATTTAAAAATCAGAACACTCCAAAAGGGACATTCAGGACTGCAGAAAGACATCAGTGCCAGGCAACGGGGACACCACGCAGGCCACTGGCAGAACTCAGTGCTGAGCACACTGCAGGTGTCCAAAACAAGCCTGCCTGAACATAGCCAAGACCACACTCAGCATTTTCTTGGAGGATTCACACGTGACAATCGCTGTCACACCATAAATTAATTTACTGTAGTTAAGGATGAAGAAGAACTTTGCACTGAGCTTCAACGCCCAACCTGCCACCCCTGCCCAAGGTGCCCCTTCATCCAGGGCCTGCACACCCTCCGTGGGAAATGACAGCATGGGAAATGTGTAACCAGGGTGCTCTGCCCTAGTGAGGCCACGGCCAGTTTGGGAGAGCTGTCTGTAGCTCAGATATCCACACAGGCACCACTGTACCTCCCAGAGCTCTTCATGGTAGGTACTGTGGACACATTCACTAAAACCTCTGTGATACAAAGGCCCTTGTGGCCAAGAAGGCCAATGGTATCTTGGGGTGCATTAAGAAGAGTGTGGCCAGCAGGTCAAGGGAGGTTCTCCTCCCCCTCTACTCTGCCCTACTGAGGACACCTCTGGAGGACTGTGGCCAGTTCTGGGCTCCTCAGTTCCAGAGAGACGTGGAACTACTGGAGAGAGTCCAGTGGAGGCTACAGGGATGCTGAGGGGCTGGAGCATCTCTGTGCTGAGGAAAGGCTGAGGGACCTGGGGCTGTTCAGCCTGGAGAAGAGAATCAGAGGGGATCTGATCAGTGCTGGTCAATAGCTGAAGGGTGGTAGTCATAGGGCCAGACTCTTGTCAGTGGTGCCCAGTGACAGACAAGGGGCAACAGGGACAAAATGGAACACAGGACCTTCCAGAGTTAAGTCCACAACGCTTAAGCCCACAAGACTTCAGCTTCCTTAATGTTTAAAGCACCTTCAGTCAGTCCATGGTACTTTTTGGCAGCTCCAGGCACGGGACCATCCCTCACCTCCTCTGACAGAGCCGGCGTGCTCGTGGCTGAGGTCTGGCAGGGCCAGAGCAGGAGGTTGTCCTCTGTTCCACCCCACCCCACCCCACGGGGCCAGGGCGCGACACCGAGCACGGGGCGAGGATTTGTGTCTGGTGCTGAGCGCCTGATTTGGGCAGACAGGTGTTTAGAGACTGCTCCAGAGTGACCCCGCCGCACGGACACGTCTCAGGAGAGCACCTGCAGAGGGACCACGCCAGCCCCACACCCTCTGCAGCAGCAGAAGACACGCTGACTCCACTCAGACTGCCTCCTTGGTGACGTTTCCACATTTGGGCAGACAGGTGTTTAGAGACTGCCCCAGAGTGATCCCACCGCATGGACACGTCTCAGGAGGCCGCCTGCAGAGGGACCACGCCAGCCTCACACCCTCTGCAGCAGCAGAAGACACACTGACTCCACTCAGACTGCCTCCTCGGTGACGTTGCCACGCAAGAGCTTTCCAACGATGGCTGCGGAGCCCCCTCGGCAGGAGCCAGTCCTGCCCAAACTGCCCCCAGCTCCAAGCAGCCCCTTCACGTCCTGAGCATCTCCTTCACCTGCCAAGGTGTCCCCACTAAACAGCACCAGCAGCTCCCCAGGTTAGATGTCCAGCAGAGACACCATTCCTCCTTCCTGGCCCACGCGATTTGCTTCATTGGTGGAAGCAGGTGTAGGAGAAACAGCCATGGAAGGAATATTGCAAGAGGTGAGCTAAGGAAACGTTACAGAACCACAACCCAAAGCCCAGGGAGAGTGTGTGGGGACTGAGGATTTCTCCTGCCATAACGCAATCCCTGCAACCCCTGCTGGGATCAGGTTCCTTTCCCCATCCAAGGCGTCCGTTGTTTTTGTTGATCCGTCTGGTTGGGCTGTTGAAAGCCATCGCTTCCTGCATTCCACAACAGAAACTTTACCCCCACAAAACCTGGTACCATTCCTTTTTATTCTTCCTGTCTCTATCCTATTTATTTATCCAGCTATCCAACGTGAAGGGCCATAAATCGCACTGCTACTTAAGTCACAGGGGGAATTCTGTTAAACAGAAGTAAAAACTCATAAATAACTTCCTGCAGTCAACAATGCATTCATTTTCTGCTCTGCTCTCAGACTAATCTTCCAGCTAACAAATCAAATCCAGTACCAAAATGTAATTATTCCATTGTGATAATCATCTCCTTGCTCTCAGAGTATACCTCGGCTTGTTTCTTCTCCAATGAGAATGAGCAGAGGCGTGGGCTGGCAGGAGGGACAGGAGGGAAGGTGATGAGCCATGGAAAAACCCAAGGTATGACAAGGAAGCTCTTCAGCTTGATCCAAGTCATAAAAATCAGAGAATCATTTGGAAGAAACCTTTAAGATCATCAAGTCCAAGCACAGTCCCAGCACTACCAATTCTAAGCCATTTCCCTCAGCACATCATCTTCATGGCTTTTCAAGCCCTCCAAGGATGGGGACTCCACCACTGCCCTGGGCAGCCTTGGCCAGGCCTTGACCACCCTTTTGGGGAAGACATTTTCCCCAATATACAACCCAAACCTCCTCTGGAGCAACCTGAGGCCATTTCTTCTTGCCCTATCACTTATTCCTTGGGAGAAGAGCCCGACCCCCAGCCGGCTCCAGCCTCCTGCCAGGGAGATGTAGAGTCCTGCATCTCAAAGAGAAGTTCTAGCATGGTGGAAAAGCAGTGACTTCAAACCCAATTTAGACTCAGTTCATATCAGTATGATTCATGGTATGGTTTTCAGGGCAATGAAGTGCATGATCTGAGACAAAGATGATTTTAATACAGGGACAATTCCCCCAAATTTGCTGGAAGCAATGCAGCCACAAATAAAGCCAGGAGTTAATTCATGACAGAGTCAGTGGAAAAGGCAACAAGCACTTTGCAAAATGCACCCGCAGAGGACACGTGGCGTGAACATTTATTGTGCCCTCCCCAAAATCTGCTGCTGGTCCCCCATTATTAGCCCTTCTCACTCTCCAGCAGCACCTGCTTGCTGTGCACAGGGTCATACCCACCAGTGTGGGCACGTTGGGATGAGCAAGGGAAACTCCCTGGAGGAATGAAGCCCCACAAGGACATGGACTCACCACGTTCCACCGCTCCACGCCGTGGGACTGCAGCATGGTGGCCACTGGCAACAGCGGGGCCAGAAGCACCAGGCTAAAAATAAAGGGACAGAAATAAACCTGCCTCGGCTGCCAGGCTCCTGAGGAACCAAATCCACAGGACCTGAGGGGGAAAAAACCCAACCCTGCAGTCACCAGTGTGCATCCAGCACGTTCTGCTGTGCAGCACAGCAAAGGGACAGTGGCAGAAGTGGTGAGAGGCTCAGCACCAGCACCTGAGAGCAGGCATGGAATAGCAGTGGGCAAGCTGCAGCCTGCCCATCCTCATGCAGCCTGCCCATCCTCATCCTCATCCTCATCCTCATCCTCGATCCTCATCCTCATCCTCGATCCTCCCCAGAGTGCAGCTGGGAAAGGCAGAAGCTGGCACAACCCACACGGGATGGTGATCATAGAATCATTAAGGTCACAAAAGATCTCTAAGATCCTCAAGTCCAACCATCACCCAGCACTGCCATGAGCACTAAACCAGGTCCCCAAGTGCCACATCTACACGTTTTCTGAACCCCTCCAGGGATGGGGACTCCCCCACCTCCCTGGGCAGCCTGGGCCAATGCCTCACCACTCTGGCAGGAAAGAAGTTCTGTCGAATTTCCAGGCTAAACCTCCCCTGGCACAACTTGAGCCCATCTCCTCTTGTCCTGTCACTGGTTACTTGGGAGAAAAGACCAACACTCACCTCACTCCAACCTCCTTTCAAGGAGCTGTAGAGAGCAAGGTCTCCCCTCACCTCCTCTTCTCCAGGATCAACAACCCCAGCTCTCTCAGCTGCTCCTCACAAGACATCTTCCCCAGACCCTCCATCAGCTTCGTTGCCCTTGTCTGGACACACTCCAGCACCTCAATGTCCTTCTTGTCCTGTGGTGCCCAAAACTGACCCCAGTACTCAAGCTGTGGCCTCTCCAGTGCCAGGTCCAGGGGCACAATCACCTCCCTGCTCCTGCTGGACACAGTTTGTGATCCAGGCCAGGATGCCTTTGGCCTTCTTGGCCACCTGGGCACATGCTGGCTCACGTTCAGCTGGCTGTCCACCAACACCCCCAGGTCCTTTTCCACCAGGCAGCTTTCCAGCCACTCATCCTCAAGCCTGTAGCCAATAAGCCTGAGGTTGTTGTGACCAAAGTGCAGGACCCAGCAGTTGGCCTCGTTGAACCTCATGCAAGATATTCTCAGGAAAAGGAGATGGAGGGCAGCTGGTAACCCTGTTCTACATCACATCCACTTTAAGGGTTTTTTCCTTTTCCTGGCTTATTTCATCATCTTCAAACTGAACTCATCACAAGCTTTCACACTCAAACACCTTCTGTAAGTCTCTGAAGGCTCATGGAGCTGTAACACTGACACAACAAACCACACCAGGCACACTTGGACATCAACGTCTAAAATATCAGCAGTCTGAAGGACAAACACTTCATTGCAAAGGCAGCAGGAGCCTGGTGTGACCAACTGAGTGCCTGCTCATGGGGCTTGGGCAGCATGTCCCTTGCCAGCACAAATGCAGCCCCACCTTGAAAGCAAACACTGCTCAGCTTGGATTCCTTCCCAACCTGAGCTCAGGAAAGGACCTCAGAGCCATCTGGAAGGGTTTGGGTTTTTAAATTAGCTGGTTTTGGGAAAGATGCACATCACAGGGGAATATACTCTGGGCTGGTTAAAGCCTTTAAATGAAAGATTACACTGAAAATGCTGATGTGTCCTCCAAGGAGGCCCACCATCAACTCACTGAATTGCCCATCAGCCAGGTCCCAGCACCAGCCAGGTCCCTCAGCTCACAGCAGGGCAGGGGCAGCCACGGGGCCACCACTCACAACGTGAGGAAAAGGCTTCTGCAGCACCCTCCTCCCAGCACACCTCACCCTGGGCTTCCTGAGAGCTGGGTTGTTTACTTCAGTGCATTTGTTTGACATATTTCAAGTGAGATATTTCTAAATACGATGGAAAGTGATTTTTAGAGCAAGTTACTGATGAAAAGACACACGTAGTGATTTAGAGGCAAAAACCCAGAAGAGACCTTGTCTGAGCAGAGGCTCCTGCAGGTCACAAGCAGCAAGGGCTGCAAGGTCCCCTCTCCCCTTTCAGACACACAGCATGGCCTTGGCCAGCTCATTTAACCCACCTACATTCCACAAAATGTTTGGAAATCCTCTAAATAAATACCTCGTGGTACAATTTTAAAAAAACTTCTATCACTTCTATCAGCAACTTAAACTCCCCAACACTCACCTCACACTGAGTTTACATTTGAAAAGAGAATTAACCAGATCCTGAAGTGACACTATGCCTGTGACATGCTTTGGTAGCTTCCTTATGACTTTCCAGAGTTCCCAGTGTTTCCCAGCACACCCAGCCTGGCCACGTGCTGCAAACTGGTGTTTCTGGGTATGCTTCCACCCAAGTTATTTCAAGTCTTGACTTGCAGCACATGAAAACAGCTTCAGCCCCCCAGCACAACACTGGGCACTGGGTGCCTGTCCCACCAGGGCATGCACAAACACCCATTCCTGGAGGAGAGTGACACTGGGGTGTAAGGAAACAATCACTTCAGCAACTGGTCTGCACAGCTCCTCAAAGCAGGTCTGGCTGCTGAAGGCATCTGAGATACCAAAGGCTGGTCACTGAAATTGCAGGCACACATTGATTCCTCAGCAAAATGCAGACATTTCATACTGCTGTCAACAGAGGTGAAGAAGAAGTCCTGAACTGCTGGGAGAGGGTTAGTTTCAGGTTGGCAATCACAAATAAGGCTCATGGTCCTCACGTGGTCCCACCCCACCATGTGGTGGGGCACCCCAGCAGGTGGGGAGTGAAGAGGTGACTGCCCTGAGAGCAACAGGAGCAAAGTGTTTGCAAACAGAATAAGAGCAGCCCAAGCCCAACACACATTTCCAAGTGTCCTTTCCCAACCCACCAGCCAACAGAACAGGAGAAGATGAGACATACCAGGGCAGCTGTCCTGGGCTTTGGGGATGCATGGACCTGACCACCTTCTCCTGCCACAGGGCAGGCTGACCAGGCTGGAGCTCAGCAGGAGCCAGGCTGGAAAGCAGAACTGCCTGAGCATCTCAGCTTCATGTAGCATGCAGCTATCCCAGGAAGAAACTGATTTTTTATGCCTTTTTTTTCATCCTCTGCTATTTTCCAGTTTATTTTCCTATTTTCCCCTGAACACAGTGCATGTACTGCAACCTGAACACAGCAGGAAATCTTAGAATTTCAGCTGCATACACAAAACCCCTCTAACACATGTATATTTTATTTGATTTACTGTGATACTTTTCTTCCATCTCTTGAAAGCCATTTTTCTCTAAAGCCTAACTGCTTAATTGGCAAGTGTACAAAATATAATTACACTGCATACAAGTTACAATATTGCTTATGGGAATAACACCATTGATACATTCTGCTTTATTTGGTGTTTAATCTCTATTAAGAGATCTGTATGAAAATAGCTAGGTGCTCTTGAATTTATAAACATGACACGCCACTCAGTCATTTCCCTGCCTACCCAAAATGCACAGAAATTCATCTGAAAGGCAACAAAAAATCCCTGAGCTGGCCTAAGACGCCGAACTTCATCAAATTCTTATGATTTCCTCTAAAAAAAGTGCTCACCCTTCGTGCCCCTGGCTCTCCCCATCCACAATCCCCCCTGAATGCCCCCCCAGCCACGCCAGCCCCATCACCACCCCGGAGTAACTCCCTGTGCTCAGTGTTTACACAGGTGAGTAACCCCACACCCAGGAGCAGGCGTGCTGCCTGCAGATGGCTCTCCCTGCTCTGACAGCTCACTAACATCAGCATGTTTTAAGTGCCTTAAAGGTTTATTTCATTTGCCTGAGTAATGAGATTAATGCCATGTTTGTTTGTTTAAGCTAAATCATACAAAGCCAAACATCAAAATGTCCTTAATTCACAGGGTCAGCCCAAGCTGTGCTGCCACAGGAGCCCTCACTGTCCTGCTTTTAACTGCACCCACATACTCCTGGGTGACTCCAGTTTTGCTCCCAGAGGGCAGCCAGACCTGGAGTGGCCCAACGAGCCATTAACCACGGCCTGCACACTCAAGCACAGCACGGAGCAGAGCCTGCTGATCCCCCAAACCTCCCCTGTGATGAGATGGGCAGATGGACCTGCAAACTCACCCTGAAGTGGAGTCACTGCCAACACCCAGCTGCACCTCCCCACTGCCAGAGAAAAACAACTCTGCACACAGGCCCTGGGTTTGTTCCAGCCGTGGCACAAGCAACGTGTAATTAATTTTTAAATCTGAGTGTGACCTGGTTTGATCGCTTTGCACTCCTGGCTGTACTCTGCTCAGAAGTTTCCCCACCAGCCAGGGCTGGAGTTATTTCTGATGTCCCATGGTCCCTAAAAGCTGACTCAAGAGTCTGAGTAAATTCTGAGCAATTAGACAAAGCACACGACTACAAAAAAAAATAATCTTCCCTCATTTCTTTCCTGGACCTAAATTAATTCACCTCTGACCCAGGCATTAGCCATACCACAGGCTAATTTGGCCCCTCTCAACTTCTTACCTGCTCTTGACACTGGAGGTAACTCATCCCTCCAACAGACAGAAGGAAACTTTTAGGACAGTGGTGCAAAATTAAGAACCTACAATCTTTCCTGAACATTAAAGGTCACATCTTGCAGTCTCCACCTTTAATACAAGCTCCTCTCTGCAAGTTTTGAAGAAAAATGGTGCAAAATTAAGAACCTACAATCTTTCCTGAACATTAAAGGTCACATCTTGCAGTCTCCACCTCCAACACAGGCCTCCTCTCTGCAAGTTTCGAAGAAAAACTGTCATACTAATGCTGGGGACCTGCAAATATCTGGATGCCCTCACTTAGAGGTGAGGGGTTTTCATGGATTTTGAGGTCAGAAGATACCAGTGTGATTTTTCCAGCTGACATACTGCATGCTATCTTAGCTAAATTCATCACTGCTTGAGCATCCTTCCCTCCAAGGCACAAACACCCCTCAATTCGGTGTTTCCAAAGGTGGAGAACCCGCCAGCACCCTCAGCAGCCTCCTCCACCATCACCAGTGCCAAAACCATGGACCTTAGCTCTAGCCTTCACCTTCAGCTCCCAGCTCTTGTTAAAACCCCACCTGCTAAACCCAAGAGCTGTTCATGACTCAGTTTCTCTCCCCCGTGAGAACAGTAACTCCCTTCATCCATCCACCTTCCAACGCTCCGGTGGTAAGTCCAGCAGCCGGAGGTCCCGCATGCTCCTGGGCTCCTCTGGAGCTCCAGCAGCACCCCCGGGGGCCCCTCCCGGCCACGGCGTGTGCCACGTCCCTGCTCCAGCCTGGCAGGCAGCTGCCAGGGAGCACACAAGACCTTTGGCCGTGCTCATCCCAGCGGCGCTGGCTCGCGGCTCCGCCGTGGAGGCAGGATCTCTCCAGGCAGCACCCCGGAGGTACAGCCCGCCTTGTTTGCTCTCAGATAGAGAAACCTACAGCTGGCCATGGGAGAAATATTACCTGCTCGTAGCCAAGCAATACAAATTGCTTTTCCCAGCGGTCACCCCTGTTCATTAGTCCCCACTCTCCCAATCTCAGTGACATTTCAAGCTCTAGCAATGGCGACTCGCCGCCTTATCTTGCTCGCAAACACGTTAAGCAGCAGAAGGACAAAACCCAGCGCTCGGAGAAGCTGCTAGAAACGGATGTTTGGAAAGGATTTCTGATTTTACAAGTGTATTTTTGAGAGCTGACACTCTGCTGGGTCTCAGCCAGTCCCTCTTGTGCACATCCCCGGCCAAAACGGCGGTGCCGGCCCAAGCTGCATCTCTCTGGATTTGAAGCAAATGAAGCTCCCTGCAGTTACCTTTATCGTTCCCATCGACGAGCTCTGTAAAAGAAAAGCCAGACAAGTCCATTCCAAAGGATGGGCTGCCCCCAAACTCCTGCTGCTGTCTGCCCAGGATCCACGTTCAGCTGACAGGTCTGTGTTACTCACCCTGCCCCGTTTGCTGCTTTTCTGTACTAACACAACACTGGCATTGCTACAGGAATTCTCCAGGATTTCAAGACTCAGTAAAAAATACCCATTACTGGCTCAGATTACTCTGTAAACCTCTCCAGTGAGACACACTGGGGTTGATGTACAAAGGTACAGAGGCTGTTTAACATTCACTCTATCACAGTCCTATGGATAGGACAAGGGGTAACAGCTTTAACTGGAAGAGGGGAGATTTAGATTAGATATTAAGAAAAAATTCTTCACTCTGAGGGTGGTGAGACACTAGCACAGGCTGCCCAGGGAAGCTGTGGATGCTCCATCCCTAGAGGTGTTCAAGACCAGGTTGGATGGGGCTCTGAGCAACCTGCTCTAGTGGGAGGTGTCCCTGCCCATGGCAGGGGGTTGGAACTGGATGATTTTTCAGGTCCATTCCAACCCAAACCATTCTATGAATCTCAACAGCGTCTAAACATACTATTACTTCCCCACCACCACCTAAAGTGTAATATTTTCATCTTCTCCATTAACTTCACCAAGTAACCTAGCTTTCTTTCTAATATGTGACAGAACCTGTTGGTTGTTCTCACCACTACCAGCCACAGCTTCTCCCTGCATCCCTTTGCCCCCTTCCTCAAGCCCTGATTTCTGTTCTCTGCTATCAGTTCCCCCTCAGGCACTCAGATGTGCAGTGTTGACCATACTGTAAGGGCTGTGCAGTCCACTTCAACCACAGAATCATTTGTGTTGGAAAAGACCTTTGAGATCATCGAGTCCAACCATTAACCCAACTCTACCAAGCCCACTGCTAAACCCTGCCCCTCAGCACCACATCTACACAGCTTTCAAACACATCCAGGTGTCCAGCACCTTAAAAAGCCTGGAGCTCTGGCTGGAACAGTGATGGCTGAGGTGAAGCAGGCAAGCAGAGACCCACTTGGCCAGATTCTTCCTTCTGATACATCATTCCTCTAAATTTTTTTCAGAACCAGCCTCAACACAAATCACTGGCCACAACCTCGCTGCCTGGGGCTCGATGGGAGTGAGGTTTCATACTCCAAGCAAGGCTGGAACTAGTACTCAGTGAAGTTGGGTCACCTCCAAGAAACCACAAATTCAAGAAATATGTTGAACTTTTGGCTAGACACAACTAAAATTACACTTTGTCTCCCCAAATCTGTCTAGGCTGCTCCTTTCTAACGCTCACAGCTTTTGTCATCTAGATAGAGATACAAATCTATGCTTTCTGCTCTTCAAACACTACAGATGGGAAAAAATGAGCCATAATAACACAGAAATGCCTGGAAAAGGAACAGGCACTGTCATTTTGGACACCCCAACACGCTCACAGCACGTTGCAGCCCTGCTAGACCCTGGCCACGGGGCTACCAGACACTTGGGCATCCTGGTGCTTCACCCAAGAACAACATTACAGCATATTAAAAGATCTTCTCTCCTTCTAGGGATGGAAAATAGGCAGAATAGGTGTTTATTCTGAGAAATGCTGTTGCTATTTAGCAAAGGGTAAAAGTTAGTAAAGTTATTCCAGTATTACACTTCTGGATACTGTAATCCTAGGCTTGAACATCATTTTTGGATTAAAATTGCTCCTAGCTCAGAAAAGTGGCCAATATAAAACCTCCACGAGCTTGTGCTGTGGGACCAAGAAACTTCAGATAACTGTAAGATCATGAAAGTTGATGAAAAGAGGGTTTTTTTTCTGTATACTGAATTAATTTCATCTACAACTAATCAGAGCAAAGCTCAAGTCTCTCAACTTTTAAGTGTAACATCTAGTATTCTGGCTAATTACTTGGCTTAAATTGCTGATTCCTGCCAACATCCCCTCTTAGGCAGAATCTGGTTTTCAGTATAAAAATAATAAAAAAGTCAACACTTTACAGGTACCACTAGCACCTCTTATATTTGACCCAGCATGTTTTTAAAGGGGAATTTACAGGGTTTTCCCTCCAGCTAACACACACCAAGGACATTCCCACACACACGCTGTTGTAAAACCAAACGGTGCACTGATAAAAGCAAGGAGGAGAGTTGGTGATGAAAGCCCAGATGCAGTTTTTCAAAGGGGCCTGCAGAAGGCAAAGTTTTAATTAAAAACTTTTATCTGCAACATAAGCTACCAGCTCCTCACGCCCAAAGCGTTCCTCGGGCATCGCCCATAGGGGAACGTGGTGGCTCCAGAGACCTCCCACCTTGGGGAAGCCTCAGCCAGGTACATCTGTGGACCTAAGGACGTGTGCTTGGGGTGCTGTGACAGAAAGGGAGACCAGGGAAACCCTGTGCCATGGGACCAAAAGGGAATTGTGGATTGAGAGGGAAGGGACCGTGTCACGGCGGCTTCCCCTGAATATCCCCTGGGATCTCCACCAAGGCAGGCTGAGGACCTGCTGAGCTCATCACCACCATCTGGGCAGGAGCCAGCCCTGTGATTCATTGATGGTTTTCTTCATTTTCTCCCCTAACAATGATGCTATCAGCTGCATGGAAACCACTGGCTTCCCAGCCCCTCTTCTGCCTCTTTCAGGGCCGACGCCACACTCCTTGTTCAACCCTCACCCTTCCAAAGCCCACCAGCATTTGAAAGGGGCCCAGCCACACTCCCAGCCAGGGCTGCCCATGCCTTGCAGAGCCAGACATCAGAGTTATTACAACAATAACCAAAAAAAGCCAGACTAATCTGGGAATCTCCTACAATTTTGTGCCAACCTCCTCGGCACAGAAGCTTCTCTTTTCCCAAAACAAACAGGTCGCTAAAAAAATAAATGACAGGCAGCATCCATTACATATCTGTTATATTTAGCAACAGAGAATCCATCTGCATTATTCCTGGTCTCATTAAAGACTTGGCTCCTTGTAAATATTATGTCTCTAATCCACACATTCTCCCTCCGCACTGTGCTTCAGGGGTCTATTTAAGTAATAATTGGTATGCCTTGTTGCAAAGAAATAGTGGCTGAGTGTTTGACAACATTACACAAGTTAATGTACACAGGCCCCACCTCGCAGTCCCCATGTGAAAAATCAGTGAGGTTCCTGTCAGCACCTGCACTAGGATCTCACAGCCCAGGCACCCTGCACGCTCGACACCCAGGGCTGAAGAAGGGCCCAGGTTGGTCAACCTGGATTTGGCAACCCCGGTGGCAGCAGTCCTTCCTAATCTCATGCTGCTCAGACTGCTGGTGGGGATTAGGGAGAGGGCCTGGGTGAAGCAGAACACAAAATTCAACAACCATGTGACCATATAAACCTACTTCTGGTGACCTCCACGAGTGGTTGATGGGTCCATCAAAGTTGGTGCCGACGATCAGGCCACTCTGGTTCCACCATGCATTCCTCCCCTCCAATTATTCCAGCTATATTTCTTGTTAATAATCCCACAGAGGGTACAAGTAATATAACCCAGGCACTAACAAATCATTACAGAGCAACAAAAAACCACCACCAACTTTGCCAGCAGGGCCACCACGACCCTCCCACGCAGCACCACCCTGCTCCCCCCTCGCCAGAACAAGTACAAACCCAACTGACCAAAGTGAGCCCCAAAGGGGGATCCCCAACAGGGATTATCTCGCCGCCTCAACACAGAAAGTTCAAGTAAAGCATAAAATCTAGGTGAGACCAGAGAAGATTTGGACTGAGGCCCCTCCTGCCTTGAAATGAACATGACAAAATAGGATTTCTTTTTCCCAGCAGCACAGTGTCTCTTCTCCAAACAAGAAGACTTCACCTTTCCCTTTGCAACCTCACCATCAGGCTTCCTGAACACGACAACCCACCAGCATTACCACCTCAGAGAGGAGAAACAAAAAATCATTTAAAGAAATCCAGGTGTTTACTCCTGCCAAAGCCACTCCTGGTTTACCTGAGCCACCATCAGTGCCCGGGTGCAAGGCAGGGCAGCACACACGCTGCAGCATCGCTCGGCGCAGAACGAAATCAGCAACAACTGACTCATCCCTGCTCTGGTACCAAAACCTCCTGCTGGCTTCACAGGAAACGTGATCTGGTGCCTTCCCGGCCCCCTGTGAAATGCCAAAGATCCTGGTATCCCCACCACGACGGGGCTGAGCAGAAGGAAACAGGCATGGCACAAGGAGGAGGTTTGGTTTCCATGCCCTTGCTGGGGCGAAGGACGGTCACAGCAGTGTTCATCCTTTCACCTAAAACATACCTTGATTTGATTTCCTCTGGCAAAGGAAAAGGAACCCAAAAAACCCCAAACAAGGGGGACACAGGAGAAGGAATGAGAGTTGGTCTGGGTGCAGGTGGGTGTGACAAAGTGCAGTCTGGCACGACAGCTCCCAGCATCACACACAGCAGTGGAGAATACACCAATCCAGGCTAAAATGTTTGTGTTCTCCCAGTCCAGAGTGAAACCAGCAGCTCCTTGCCAAAACCTCCCCTCCAAAATTCCAGTGTTCCCTGCGAGAGGGGACCCCAACAACCACCCTGCCCGTGAGCCCTGATGCCATCCCTCTGCTCAGAGGCTGTCACCTCCATGGCCTCGGCGCACGAGTCATTTTCATTTTCAGAGTTAAGTGGGCTGTGCTGAGGAAATAAAAGGTATTTCAGGGCTTCATCCTCTCAGAACAAAACTGTAGTTCTGATTAGAGCAGGAGAACAAGTATAAAAATTACTAAGATCCACATCACGCTTCCCTGCTCTCTGTAGTATCCAAACCTCAGGAGACTGGCTGAGGGTGATGCTCCGTGGAATAACCAAACATACAAAAAGGGGGGATTTTATTGAGGGGGGAGAGCTGAAAACAGATCTGGTGGGAGGGAAACTGCTGGGAGCAAGGGGCTCCTGTACTCTGAAAAATTCCAAATTTCTAGGGCAGGTGTCATCAGCCCAGTTTGAAGAGCTCCTCAGCAGCAGCTCCGCTCTCCACTTAGCACAGCCAGAATATCATGCAAAGAAAGGAGCACTTGCTAGATCTGATGTGAGGAGCAAACGTGACACCTATCAGGCTTTAGGAGCCAGCAGTGGCCACCAGATTTTAACAAACCACTCGCCAATTGCCAGTGCTGTGTTTGGAGAAGCTTTTCTCTATCTTCTGCCACTTTCACAAAGCCGCTCTCCATTCCCACAGCCAGCAAAGGGCACGGAAACCCCAGCAATAACAAACCCACCTTCTCCAAAACGCTGGGCAAACCCCGATTCCCCTTTCTTTTGTTTTGTTTTCCCTTACTGTACATATTCTTCCCAGGGCCAGCTGAAGCGGAGAAGTTTTATTTGAACTGCAGCCAGGCTGATGGATAAATCGACTTTCCTGGCCAAAGGTTTCAGCACGCTCAGCCTGGGACCTGAGGCTGAGGCTTTTCATGACACGAGGAATATTAACACTGGATCCTGGTGACAAGTCCCTGTGTGGAAACGACGGCGTTAGAGACCGCGGTCTGCGCTCCAGATCCTGCCACGGGCTGATTCCTCTGAACCTCTTCCAGCCAAGAAAAGCAGGAGTGGGAAAGGGCAGAGCTCTGCCCTGGAAAACAGGGTGGGATAAGAGGGAGCGACCCTCCGGAGCTGCCCTGCCTGGCCAGACCTCAAGCTGGGAAGAAAACTACCTTAAACCCCGGGAGAGCCGACGCAGGAAAACACCACCACAGACAGTCAGTGATGATAAAACTCTGGGGGCGAGGAACCACCTCAGCCTGAAATTCTAAGGGAAAAATGGAAAGCCAAACGCTGCCACAATCCACGTTTCGAAAGGCAGGAGAGTTTCACCCCTCTGCCTAAACTAGAGGCTTTTCTGTTCTGTTTCAGAAATACTCAGCTATGGCTTTTAAAGGGAAAGGTCCTTCGCCTGCCCACGCTGGAAGAGCTGGGCTGCAGCAAGGAACCACCCGCAGCCCCCAGACTGCTCGTGATGGGAGGGAACCTCTGTCCCTGCCACGGGCTAACAGGTGGGTGCCACCAAGGGGGCCCAAAATAAAAACCTCCTGCCTAGAAACACCACCCTGCACTTAAAACACCAGATTTTCCAGAAAAATACCCGCCGCTGGCTGATGTGTCCCAAACTATCGCTTTTAGAGGAACTCCAAGCAGCAGAAAGTTTTACGAGGCGGAGAATACAAATCTTTGTTTGAGATTAGAACCCCTTCCCTCGGCCAGCGCCGGAGCTCGGGCACAAATCAGCTTTATGGTAATGACAGATTATGCATAGCCACAAATAATTTCTTATTTTCTTTTCTCTCCTTACTACAGGATGCGTAATTGAAACGTCTGCGATTCAACAATCACCTCGGAATTCATAAATAGCTCATAGCATTCTGCACACACTCCCCTGTAATGAGACCGTCTTCAATTTTCCTTGGTAAAGAGACCTTTAAAGAATGCTAAAGCAGGTCGGCGCCCTCATGCACCGATGGAAAGAGGAACAAAAGCATTTTGTCACCAGGCATCTCGTCTATCGTTATTTTCTTCGCTCCGCTTAAACAAACTGGAAAGTACATGCCTTGTTTTTTTTGCCTTTTTTCCTCCTCTCTTCTTCCCCCCCCTATAAACACCCGCACTAGCCACGATTCCATTCCCCTCCGTAAAGCCACCATCTGTATGAAAACAAGGGTCCATTATACCCCACCGGCCCCGGCTATCGTTTTTCCTGCTTGGCTAATGTTTTTTAAAACAGAGGATTAAAATGTCATCCCATCCCTCACGTTGGGGGGAGCCGGGTGTATCCCTCTCCTCCCGGTCACGGTTTACCTAATCAAGTGTGAATGATTAAAGTCCTTCAATTAGAGCTACGTACGTTCGTCGCAGGCAATTCGAAGGCAGCGCAGAAGTGGAGCTGAAAGGAGAAATTACTTCTACTACTTTGAGATCTCCATCTCCCACTTTTCCTCCTCCTCCTCCTCAAGCCCAACCAGGCACAGAGCCATGGGACCCGCTCAAGCACCCGGGGCTCAGCCCCAGCCAGGATTTACCTTGGGGCACGTCCCTGGGCAGGACAAAAGGCCTTTTTTTTTTTCAC
>NW_008630021.1:2806-15316 GCF_000691845.1 Merops nubicus | reverse complement strand
CTGCTGGCGGGAAGAAAAATGGCTTCTGAAAGTAGCCTGGACAGTTCATTTGAATGCCAAGTTTTAATACTTGATTTGATTATTTTGGTATTACCAGACAGATCCCAGCTTCTCCTGCTCCCGGCGAGGCTGGATTCTGGCAGGGGGAAGCAGGCTGTGTACGGGTTTTGGCAGGCAGAAAAGAGATTTTTTTTTTAAGCGGCATGTGGCGATGTGAAGGTGGGGGAAGGATGGATCACGGAGAAAGCTGAAAACTCAACTGAATTCAGTGGCAAAGGGGCAATTGTGTGAAGGCTGGGAGGTGCACACAGCAGAGTCGTTTGCAAAGCTACCTGCTCCTGTGTATTTCCCAAGCCTTCTGTGGTGCTCCTCCCTGGGGCTCTGGATTTCATTTGGCACAGCAACAGGAGCATAGCAACTGCTGAATAAACTATACATGGACAGAATGTGGTGGAAAACAATGTCATCTGGGTATCTTAAGGGGCGGGGGGGGGGAAACCCAGAAAATTATGGATTTGGTGTAAAATCTTCAAATTATGGAAGAAAAGCGAGCCTCAAGGTGGAAGCATGAGAATATTGACCAGCTTTTCCTATTCGGTGTTGTTCTCATTTTGTACTTTGTTACTGTATAGACCTTGGAGTATTTGAGGGAGGGAGAATCTTTCTTCAACCAGCCTAGGCTGGCTGTATCAGAGTAAGGCTACAGCTGATCCTCTTCATACTGGGATAATTTTCATGTTTTTCATTTGTTTTAACTGAGGAGGGGTGTCTGTTACTATTGCTATTTCTCCATCATTCCTGTGCAGCTCCCTCATCTTTGGTACTTACTGGTGGTCCTTCAGGGACAGGACAACCCACCTAATGTGCAGCTGAAGGGGATGCTGTGAAGCCCACTGCGTCTTGGTGCTCACAAGCTTTACACCTCTACAGGGGGGATGCAGTGGGGCTTCTGGAGTTGTGGGTCGTGGTCCCAGAGGTGCTGTAGCTCCCTGCTTCTTCCCCTGGGAGCATCAAGGGTGTTTGTATCCAAAAAACAAGCCAACAAGTTTCAAACACATGGGAGGCAGATTTGCTGCTGTTAAGTTCTCAATGCATGTTCTGTTTTCAAGCTGCTTTTTTTTTTGTAATTGAAAATATTTTCTGCACATAATTTAATGCTCTCTTTGGGCCACCTTCCCCTTGTAAAGCTGAGAGTGATGTTTGAGAAACAAGGGCAAGCCCAGCTGCCATGCGTATTTCAGACAGAAGAATTGTACGTGCTTCCATACAAATTTTCTGAAGGCAGATGCTGAAAAAACATGGAATATTTTTAGGAGAGGAAATTCCACTGTATTATAGGAAAAATTACACATCCAGGCTAGCCAACTAACAACGACACACTTGAATTAAGGAGTAGCACAGTTGCTTCCAAGCTGAACACTGGGTTTTTCCCTTGGAGGCAGAAGCATTGGCAGCACCTGTGCTAAAGTGGCGTAGACTGTGCGATGGCTTCCCCCAAAGATTTGAGGGGCTGCAGGGAGGATACCTGGCCATGCAAGCAGCAGCCATCCCTTTGAAAGACAGGAGATTACCCAGAGCTGTCTCTTTGAGTCAGGAGAGATCTCTGCCACCACAGCTGGTGATGCTCCAGCCACAGGAGAACAGACCCCGAGGGTCCATGCCTCACGGGGTGTTGCCTACAGCATCCCCTCCTCAAACAGGCTTGGTTGAATGGCTGTGAGAAGCTGTGTGGCACCTCCTGACCTAGTGGGATGGGCCACCTGGCAAGGAAGTCTATCCCTTTCTTGCATGGTGAAGAAGAGGGAAACACCTTCCCACCACAGCTGAGAGCAAGGATGGAGGAAGTTCTCTGTGGCTGGAGCCTGGTGAGGCTTGGCTTTGTGAGCTGAGGTCTCCAGGCTCTGTGTGCTTTTCAGGGGAGGTGTTTGCAGTTTGCAGAGGATGGTCTTGAAGCCATCCAGGTGCAGAACTGGGCAATATGTACCAACAGTTGGAGAGCCTGCAGGAATCGTTCCCCTTGCTTTCTGTTAACCCGCCCGTGTCCTGGTTTTCATCTCGCGTTTAGCCCCTCTCACTGCCGTTACGGAACCCCCTTGCCAGGCTGTTTACGCCCTTTGAGCATGTTATGAGCAAATTAGAAACAAATTGAGATCCAGTCAATAAGAAATCCCGGCAGAAACACGGTAGCTAAAGTTGTTTTCTCCAAAAATGGAATCCGTGGCTGTGGGTTTTGCTGTGTCACCCATTTAACCCCTCTCATCATCCTGGACACCTCTAAATCGCCCTTCCTCTGCACTTTATCCACGATGACTGAAACACTAGAAGCGAGTCAGGCATTGCTACTAACATCAGCACTTTCCTTCTATTTGATTTAAGCTGTTGAATGGTGGAGATGAGTCAGATGTGTCATATCTGGTATCTGAACCTTGATATTCCTGGAGCTGAGGAGGGTCTACTTCTCCTCCCTGACTTTGAAGAAGTAAGATCTAACCTTGGGAAAGTTCAGGGTCCTGCCAGTGTAGAGATTTGGCCAAGGGCCAAATCCATTAACCAGATTTCCAATTTCATTGCTAAAAGTGGGCAAAAGAAAAGCTCTTTTTGGAGACCCTTGGTGTATTCTAAGCTTGGTGCTGCTCAGAATGACAGCTGAGCTCCTTGAAGGTAGGGAGGATTTTTAAGCATTTGGGCATAGTGTATAATAACTCTGTAAACATTAATATTGTTTAATTTGCTGACTGTTCCCCGTTTCCTTAAATTATATGTGTTAGTGCAAAAGAGCTTTAGCTGCACTTGGAGATTTCCCCTGGCCAGAGGAAGCTGAGTAATGTAGGGAGAGGAATACAGGTGAGATAGCAGATACGTGCTTAGAAGTTCTCTCTGGCACTGTAATGTAGTATAATTAGATTATATGGGGTTTGGATAGCTTCATCTTTTATATTTGTATGGAGATCGGGAGAAATGAAGTAATTTGTAGTTTCTAGTATAAAGTAGTAATAGTGGAGACAAGCACAGATTTCACAAGGGGGTCCCGAAGGGCCCTTTCCAAATGTCTCGGGGAGCCACCTTTGCACCTTAGCAGGGAACAAATGGTCGTTGTGGCTGAAGGGACTCAAGGTAGAGGAGGAGAGTGTTGGGGACCAAACCTGGGGCAGCTTGGCTGGGTAGGAGACAACTTGCCCATCCACGTCTCCCCATCAGGCATCTCCATTTCCCCTCCAGTGGCCGCTACGGCGACTCGTACGTGGGATCTTCAGCTGCGAGCCTTAGATCCTCAGTTCAACATCTCCTTCTGTTCTTGGTGGTTTATGGGTAAAATTACTGCGTAGAAAACCATTTTTGGATGTTCTTGAGTTTGCTACAGAGCAGAAAAGAAAAAATATGCCCCAGAATAAAGTTCTTTTCAAGGCAGAAAAACACTAAACTACCACAAATTAAAAGGTCCTGCAATGGGGTTTGAGTTCATAAATTCCAAGCTACAAAATGAAGGTAGGTTTGAATGGTTTTATTAGAAAATAATCTCCTGTTTGAAAAGACATAGAGGTAATAGAGCAAAATACCCAAAGCTGTAGGTAGGTAGATGTGCCATATTAATTTTGTTTTGTTGTTTAGCATGGGCCAGTTTTTAAAGTAAATGTTGGGTGATCTCATCTCATGACATTTACCTTGAGTTGACTGAAACTGTCTCATGTTTTAAAGGGAGATTTGAAGGGGTGTAGCCAAGATTTTTTGGGAGCTGTGAATAGTTGCTGTTTTGAGAGGAGGATTGTGTGATTTCTGAAGACAAAATGTTGTTTGGGGTTTGGTTTTTTAGAGCCATTATGAGTCCTTAGATCAGTAGGCATGCATCTGGTTGTCTTGGCCTCATGTCCATTTCAGGTGACAGCAATATGTGGGTGAATTAACTCCCAGCTGTTTGGGGCAGGGGGACACTTTCGCCTGTGGGGAGATGAAATATAAATGTCTTTGTGCAATTCAGCAGTTTTAGCCTCTTTATCTCTCCGTGTCTGCCTGCCCCCCAAACCCCTGTGGCATAGCCAAGCAGTAGCGGTCAGTTCTGTTGTCAGGCAGAGCTTCAGCCTCCTCTTGGCCATGAGCTTCCTGGATGTGTGCTTAGCTTCCAGTAAGGATTGACTATTTCACGGTGCTTCAGAGCTAGCATTTTTTACCTGTGTGTTATGTAGGGGGGCGGGGGGTGCTTACAGGGGTCTAATGGCATGCGTTTGGGATGACCGTGTTGCTTGCTGGCAGCGAATGCCCCATCAGCTCTTTTGTGTGTGCTCCATTTTCCAGAACCCATCGGTGGTTTTTTGTTTCTGAGAACCGAGGAGGCTGAAAACACTTCCTCGGTCCTCTTGAATTACAAGGTACAAGGAGTAAAACCCCTCGCAGCAGACAACTTGATAGTGTCTGACCTGTGCTGAAGGCAAACCCCAAGAGAACGGGTTTTGGTGCTGAATGTGATTTTGCAGCCAGTTCCCAGATGTGGGGACAGAGTTGAACGGGTGGATGAAGTGCAGTCGGGTGGTTTGAGTCCGAAGGTCAGGGCGACGGACCAGGTGGAGGTCACTAACTGCACGTGCTTTGCATTTGGTGTGTGTCTGTGTGCTTATATACGCTCTGCATACTATTAGCCACTGTGGAAACGTGCACACACCTTTACACGTTCATCACATCTATAGCTAGAGCCAGGTTTTCAGTTAAATGTTCCTAAACGGGCAGGTTTCCCTGCTGGACTAAGACCAGCCGTTTCCAAGAGCACAGGAGGCAGACACAGGATGGGGAACACCTGCCCAAGGGATGGAGAGATGCAGGAATTTGAGGTACAGGTTTTCTGTGGCTCTTGGGGCCATCAGGACATGCACAGAGGTTTAAAACAAAAAATCCATCTCCTCCAGACAGCAACACTGAACTTGAGACAAACCTTTAACTTGGCCACTGGGACTGAAGTAGCCCCTTTGCTTGAGAGGAGAAATCCCAGCTCACCAGCCCTGGAGGTTTTATCACAGGAAACACCAGGGAAGGAGATTCTGAAGGTGAAAAGGGCAGAGGACTTGCTGCTAGGAGGCCCTTTTCTATACAAATTTGCTTGAAACTCTGCTTACTTGGCTGAGTTTAAGCGTGGGACCAGTGGACTGTCCTCCTGTAGCTGGTTCAGTGATGCTTTGGGTCCTGCTGCTGTTTGTGGGGCCATTAGGGGTGATGGTGGTGAGATGTTTCTGAAGAGCATTCTCCAGGTGGGTCCTTCCACAAGAGCAGCTCCTCATCCCTCTCTCCACCTGTTCTTTACCATTAAGCTCTGGCCCCAGAATTTTGCCGTCAGGGATCCCGAACCCCCGCAGAAGTGTGCTGAGGCTTGGTGTGCACTCAGGAGTCCAGGGAAACTTGACCAAGTGTTGCTCGCACTGTTTCTACCCTTGCTTTTGGTTTGCTGTCCTGTCAGGGGAGATCAGTGGGGAGAGGGCAAGTCTGGCAGGTGGAGAAGGATGTTTGCTGGAGCCAGGCAGGGTATGGTAGGAGGTGTGGCTGGGTGCACAGAAATGATGGGAGGGTCTCCCAGTTCCCCTTCTTGCGCCTGCGACAAGAGAATTAGCTTTGAAATGCTGCTGAAACCCCCACCAAGCATTTCTTCTGATATATCCAGGGATCCCACTGGATTCTCTGTGGAATCTAGTGAGCTCATCTTGCTAATCCACAGGGGAACTAGGATGGAGCCATCCTCTGAAAGCACAGCCCTGTGCTCCGTGGAGTGCCAGGTTTCCAGGGCACCACACGTGCTCGGTCCAGCGCTCTCTTGCCGCTTCGGCAGCAGGAGCATCTCTTGATCACTTGCAGGCAGCGTGGGTGGGTGGGTGCACGAGCTGAAGGGGGACTGGGGAGAGGAGTGATTTACACCGGGGACTGGCTTCGTGTACCCATTGCCTTTGGACTGTGGTTTAGAATAACTTGGGACCCGATTCTGCAGCTCTGACTGCCTTTAACCTCTCGACTTCAGCAAGGTTTGAGCGTGTCCCAAATACTTTGCCCAAATCTGAGGCAAAACAGCTTCAGGGCAGCAGAGTTGGGCGTGGATGGGGTGTATCCTGACCTCTCTGAAGTCAGAGTCTGGCCCCTGGTTTCTGCGAGGCTGTGATCTGAGGTTCCATCTGCCTGGCACCTTTATTTTGGTAAGGGCCATCGGCACCACTTAGGAAGATGCGTACACTGGGTTTCTTTCCTTTATTCCTTAATACCCTGTGGCCACCTGCAAAGGCTGGATTTTACACCTGCCTGCATTTAGCCCCCAAGTCCTTCCATTTTTCTGCTTTGTGATGTTTGTCTTTCTGGTTGGGATGGGGAGAAAGGGAACCCAGGTGAGTAGGGACACCTGAGACCTCTGCTTGGAGGAGAGGCAGAGGATACCTAGCACATGGCAGGCTTTAGAGCAAGTTTTGAGTTTGGGTTTTTTTTCTGTTTCTGTAAATAATAATGTATAAATGATGACAAGACAGTGTGGAAATAATTAAAAAAAAATATGTCTTTCATTGTTGTTTTTATATTACCTCATTCAGCAAGTTTGTTTTACAATGACTCAATGATGCTTTATTTATATTGTTTGTACTGTAATTAAACCGATTGACAAACATTTCACTTTGCTTGTTGTTTCTTATGATTTTGGTTTGATTAAATATGCCAGTTTGTATTATGTTTCCCTTCCCTCTCTCCACATTGAGATTTTTGTGTCGGCTGTACAGTATTCTGAATAATTAAAACAAAACCAAAAAAAAAAAACTGAAAAATAAAAAAAAAAAAAAAAAGCTGTAAAGTACTGCAGAGAGAGGCTGCTATACTGTATGGGTCTCTCCTGTCTAATAAAGACAAGAAAACTTGTTGGTCGCAGGTTGCTTCTTTGCTTGAGTCTTGGTTGCTGTGTTCTGGAGCTGCACCTGCCCCGGCCCCGCTCCCCTCCCCTGCTAATGAGGAGGTACTGTCACTCCCTGCCAGTAATAAAGATGAAGTATTACCCGGGACCTGGGATGTCAGAAGAGCCAGTAATGGTGCAAATTGATAAATTAAAAAGCAATAAGTCAACCGGGACGTAATGGCGTATATCTAAGAATTCTGAAAGTGCTTATGAACTGAATGACAGATCTCCCAGCAAAAATATGCGAGCTTTCATTAAAAACAGTTATTCTCCCCGAGGAAGAGAGAGCAGTAAACGTTGCACCTAGGCTTTAGGAGTCTCTGGAGGAGATCCAAGGAATTAGGCCAGTAACGGTTACATCTGTATCTGCTAAATTGGCTGAAATGATCATTTAAAATAAGAATAATAAAACATCTTTAAGGTCATGATATGGTATGGTCTGATCACTTCTTTGAAGGAAAATCATGGCTCTCTATTAGGCTTCTCTGAACAAGTCAGTTAAAGCCCTGAACAACAGGCAACTGACTGACATTTATTTACATTTTTAAAGGTCTTGGCCCAAGTCCCTCAGGAGGAGAAATTTGGAGTCTGAGTAGGCCCAAGGAGAGGACACAAATACTGCCCTGGTGCAGAAGGTGGGGAGATGGGATGGAGTGGGAAGCAAGAGGTGATGCTCTTTCACCTGAGCAGACCCGTAACGAGCCACGGGCCAGAAGGGTCCCAGCCAGGACCAGTGTGTCTCAGGGGGGGGTGGGATGGATGCTGGTGTAAAAGGCTGCGGAAAAAATACGTAAGGCCAAGAGGGCTGTGTGGTATCAAGGTGGAGAATAACACACAAAATTCAGAAAAAATGCATTAATGGTGAAAAAGGGGAGACTGTTTAAATAATGTGACTCGACATGAGAAACGAAATGTAAGATCATACGATCTGTGAGGGCACCATGGAGTGAGACCACCAACGCTACGGTTTGGCCACCTATGATCATCTCACCTTATGTAAGAGAAATTAGGGTTAGGGTTAGGGCAGAGAAATTAGGACTGTTCAGAAATGAGCAGAGCTATGAAGAGGTGGGAAAAAGTGGGGAGTTTCCCTCAAAGAGAGACACAAAGAGCGGGCTAAGATAGCCACAGGTAAGCAGTGGAGGAGCAGCAGGTTGGAGATGACTCTTCCTAGTCTTGCACCCAACACAGAGCATGGGCTGATACCAAAGGGCAGCATGGTCAAAACCATCACCAAGCTGGACAAGCTCTCTGTTGCACCACGGGACTGGAGACCTCACTACAGTGGGATTTTGCTCAAGAGAAGACCTGGCCAAGAGCTTGCATCTTCACAGGCTGAGCAGGACTGCCCACATCATGGGATTGGGAGGTTTAGGTTTTATCTTTCACATTTTCTTGTGCCTTAGCCTAAATTTGTTCATTTTCCAGTCCCATCTCATCAGGTCTCCCACTTGCAGGGTTCTGTCCTGTCTGATGGAGAATTGTCTGGGGCTTGGGGCAGGTTTTCCATTTCCTTTTCTGCTCTTCAGTTCTCCAAGTGCTCCAGGGAGGCCGTAGCAGCACTGTGGGGGTTGAAAAACTACAGGACTGCTGGTGGATTTTATTTTTTTGTCATTTTTGGGGAGTCTACATCACTGTTTTGTTGTGCAGCAACTGCATCCCTTTTTTCTTGCAACGTTTTCCCACCCTGTTTAACCCCATCACGCATCCAACCAGCACCTAAGTTGGAGGCGGGTGCTTTTTGTTCTCCCCTTCTGGATTGGAGATGTGAACTTCAAACGTGGGAGAAGTTGTTTTGGATTCCCCCTGGGTTTAAAGCTATGGTCATGCTTTTTTTAGGAGCCATCCGTCCCTCCCCTCCTTTGCCCTCCTAAAGGGGGATAGGGTTTGATTTTGTGATGGGCATGGCTGGCTGCACTCTCTAAAAAACTTCCTAAGATGTGTCTTCTTCTGGTAAGATCCTGGTGCCAGGTGTGGTGGAACAGATTTAAGGAGGTCTTTCATGCCCATGTTTCTCACCTACCCCTGTGTCCCCCTGAAATGCTCTCAGCTGGTGGCATTCACAGACGCCTAGGAAGAAAAGACACTATCCTACTGCACAGCAATGAGGGTCAGAAAGAGATTTTGAAGGGAAACTGTTGATTCCCATCATGAGAGTAGGAGGAACTCCCCCTTTTTCTTTTTTTTTTTTTCTCTTTGTTTTAAGAAAAAAGCAACTGCTATAAAGGCCAGATGGTTGCTCTGCCATAAGGCCTTGCTGTGCATTTCCCCAGTTTGTAACTTTAAAATTCAGGGACTTTCAGGCTGCCTGTTTTTCATGAGTTTAGTAATCCTCAGTGGGTTTCTCTCCCCTCAGTTTGGCTGATCCCCTGAATCTCTGGGAAGCTTTGAGCATCCACAACATCCTGCATCAAGTGAAGAACTATCACTGTCTTCCTCCTCCTTCCCCACCTCCCCCTGCACTGCCCGGGGGAGGAGGGGTGGCAGTGGTACCCCCTGGTTCAGAGTGACTTGGCCCAGTTTATCTTTCTTCACTCTGAGGGTGGTGAAAAGGTTGCCCAGGGAAGCTGTGGATCCTCCATCCTTGAACGTGTTCAAGACCAGGTTGGATGGGGCTTTGAGTATGGTAGGGGGGTTGAAACTAGATGATTTTTAAGATCCCTTCCAACCCAAAGCATTCTATGGGTCTATCATCTTCCTGAGGGCCCTTCCCAGGGGCAGCACATGTCACTTGTACCCAGAGTTGCTTGATGAGGTAGCAGGAAGTGGAAGTGATGTCCAAAGATGCTGTACAGAAACATTACCCTGACTGTGAAAAACCCATCAGAAACCCAGGCTGGGGAGCAGCATGTGCCACACAAAGCTCTTCTGAGCCCAGCATCACCTGCCTTTGGGCTCATCCATTTACCTCTTTATTTCTGTGATGGGTCCAAGGCAGGTGATGCCTGCAGGGAGGAGAAAACAGTGTGGGTTTTTTTCCCCATGAAGGGAAAAGCCCTATAGCATTGCAGTTCCCACCCGAGTGATGCCTGGAACGTGACTTTGGAGAATCATTTAGGTTGGAAGAGACCTCTGCAGCACCCCAGCATGGTGGGGTTTGGGAGGGACCTCTGGGGATCATCTCATCCAACCCCCTGCTCCAGCAGGTCACCCACAGCAGGGTGCCCAGGGTCACAGCCAGGAGGGTTTGGGATCTCTCCAGAGCAGGAGACTCCACAGCCTCTCTGGGCAGCTGCTCCAGGCTCTGCACCCTCACACCAAAGTTTCTCCACTTGGATTCCAGTTTGTGCCCGTTGCCCCTTGTCCTGTTGTTGGGCAGCACTGATGAGTCTGGAGCCATCCTCTTGCCCCCTGGGGGCCCTTTAGCTCTTGATCAGCATTGATCAGATCCCCTCTGAGTCTTCTCTTCTCCAGCTGAACAGCCCCAGGGCTCTCAGCCTGTCCTGGCACAGAGATGCTCCAGGCCCTCAGCATCTTCACAGCCTCTGTGGGGTTCTCTTCAATGGTTCCCTGTCTCTTGAACTGGGGAGCCCAGAACTGGACACTGTACTCCAGAGGTGGCCTCACTAGGGCAGAGTAGAAAGGGAGATCATTGAGACCAACCCTAAAGAGAGAGCAGGCGTTACCAGGAGGGCACATTAGGGAAACCTGGATACTCCTGGTTAAAACCATTAAATGTGCAGTAGGAAAACCACAAAGTGACACCAGGACTGGGAAACCCACCAGGCAGTCATTTGTCTCACCTAACATCCAGTAAAGCCCTTAATTGGCCAATAAATGTGCTCACAAGCACCGTGCTCCCTGCGCAGCACCGCAGCCAGCAATTAGCGCTTATTTATTTGCATTCTGCCCTCACCCATCTCCACTCCCCAGGTTACAATTCTGCCTGGTTTAAAGCCAGGGAAGGCTCCTTGTGCTTGCCACAGAGAGGGTGAGAAGGGCTAAAGGGATGGAAGGAAAAAGGCGATGGGGCAGGAGCGACAGAGGGACAAGGAGCTGCAGGACTTTCCCATTGCTCGTGGGATTAAAGCTGGGCTGCAGGGGAACGCAACGTGCCTGGGCTTTGCTCGAGCCTCTTAAGACCCAGCTCAGCATTGGCGTGGCTGACACCACGGGCTGCTTGTTGCTCAGCTGGAAGAGAGCTTCACAATCACTGTTTGCAGTAGAAAATAACCATTTCTTGTCATTTTGGTGCGGGAACAAACAATTTGTGTCATTTTGGAGGCTCAGCAGAAAGTGAAGGCCAGCTATTTCCATCTAATGAAGTGAGGGCTGGGATCCCAACTGGCCTCGAGGTGCTAGAGCCAGAGGAAGGATGAGGTAGAGAGACAAGCAAATGCCTGATGCCCATCAGCAGCTGCCAAGGTGGTGAGGTTGCAGCTGGGGAGAGCAAGGAGGTCCCCAGATGCCAAAACACCTCGTCCTGCAATGCTGACAGCAATGGCTGGGCACAGGTCTCGAAATCCTGCCTCTGCTCGGGGCCATACAGGGCCTGTTCCCTCTACTTTGCAGCAAGAAGAGACCTCTGAGAGCTCTTGGCTTCTGTGCTGGGATGATGATGTCCATCAGCATTCTGGTGTGGGTCCCCAGGTGCTGGCTGGGTGCAGGAGGGAAGAGCTGGGAGCCGGAGCGAGGTGTCAGAATTGCACATTGCTGTGGGAAGGGGAAGGGGAAGGGGGGACAGCTTGGCCCAGCCAGAAAAAAAAAAAATAATAAATCCCCCCAGGCCTGTGCCTACCCTTCCGAATGGGCCGTCTTCAGAGGCGTTCTGCAGTTTCTGGGAATTTGGGGCCTGGAAAGGGGTTCTGCTGCCAAGCAGCTTGGTGACTGAAGCACAGGGACAATTACCCCTCCCCAGCATCATCGGGGCAGGAGCTCAGGTGAGCGTGGGGGGCACTGAAGGCTGCCAAGAAGTGCCCCAGACTCGCGAGCATCTCCAATAGCTGCTGAGGAAAGTGGATTTTGGTACCACCATCCTTCCCACGGCCAGCACGTTCCCCTCCTGCTCCTCCCCACCAGAGATGCAGCATCTACAACTCCCGCTCTGCAGATCCAACTGGTAATGGCCGGGCTGATTGACTGCAGATTTCCCTGTAACTGAGCTTAATTAGCAAGCTAATCAGGTCTGGAGATGGTTCCAATTTATTTGGCTGATCCCTGCCACTAATCGGCCTGGCCAGTTAATACTGGCAGCACAGAGGTTTGCGCCAGGTGAACAAATAATGTCAGGGTCTCACTGTTCCTGGCACTCAGGGCTGGCAAATGTGCCTGGCAAGCGCATGAGCCAGGCTGTGGGCAGGGTGGTACCCCCAGCACTCCCTCCTCATGGGGTGAGGGAGGGTCTGAGCACCGTGCCCAGCTCAGAGCAGCTCTGGCTCTCCGGGGGAATGGTGTTGCAGGTGAGGATAGAAAAGGGGCACGTTCTGTCCTTTGCACACCAGCAGCATAACAGGGCTCGAACACCCAAAACAGTCCTTGTGGCAGGGACGAGGTGTCCAAAGGCAGTCCTTGGGTCCATGGGTCACCTTCCAAAGCTATTACAACTTGCACTTCTTAATCCTCTCCAGCTGCGCGGAGACAATATAAAAGAGAATTTTATTTTGCTTTAA